>NW_027411644.1:317004854-317042193 GCF_047663935.1 Musca autumnalis | reverse complement strand
AGAATAAAATACATTAAAGTAAAACAAAATAAAATAAAGTGAAATAAAATAAAATAAAATTAAGTGAAATAAAGTAAAATAAATTGAAATAAAGTAAAATAAAATAAAATGAAATAAAATAAAATTAAAAAAGTAAAACAAAATAAATTAATATGAAATAAAAATAAAATAAAATAATTTTAATAAAGATTAAATAATAATTAAACGAAATAAATTAAAATAAGATCAAAATAAATCAAATGAAGTAAATTAAAATAAATAATAAAATGAAATAAATAACACAATATAAAATGAAGTGAACTAAAATAAAATTAAAGTTAAAAAAAAAAAAAATAAAATAAAGTAAAATAAAATTAAGTGAAACAAAATAATCTAAAATAAAAGGAAATACAAATAAAATAAAATACAATAAAATTAAGCGAAATCAAACGAGTAAAAAGCGTTATGTTCGGCATAGAGTAATTAGTTTTCTTTCTCCACAAAGTAGAGAAGTTACTTGTCAAATTATAACTAATTCGTTCTAGAAATGTATCTTAAAACCTTAAAATAGCTGAAATTGGACGGTACTGCTATATGGAGGCTATAAAAAAACGTAGACCTATATCCATAATTTATTGTGGAGACGTTTCTTGGTGAATGACTGAATTATACCTAATTCGGCCTGGAAATGTAGCTAATAACCACAAATTAGCTGAAATATGACGGTATATGGGAGCCATAATAAAAGATGGGCCTATGTCGGTAAGTTTTGGAAGTATATTTAAATTGATTCGTTCTGAAAATGTAGCTAAAAGCCTTAAAATAGCGGCACTGCTATATGGGGGCTATAACAAAGCTCAACTTCCAACTTGATTGAAGACACGTGTGAACAGCATTTCATCCCCCTATCTCAACTCGTTCGGAAGATAGCGTGATTACAACAGACGGACGGATGTGGTTAAATCAACTTAGAATTTTACGCTGATCAAAAATATATGTATATACCTTATAGGGTCGCGCAAATGATTATTTCGATGAGTTACAAATGAAATATTATGGTGGAGGGTATAGTAATAAATAAAAATAGTCTCTCAAATAGAGTTTAGTCTAAATGTAAAATCGAGAAACATCGATTTGTGACGTTTTTCGCAGGGTGAAAGTTCGGAATGGGGTTGTTCGTAGGGTGGAATTTCGGATAGTGAGAGTTCGAAGTAGGATGGTTGATTCAGAGGGTAGAAGTTCGGAAAAATCTTTACAATTTCTTGTCATAACCATGTTTTCAGTATTTCCCGAACAAAATCTCGCTTTAACAATGTACATTGGCAAAGAGAACGTTTACCTCGCAAATTTAAGGCAAACTTAGCAAAATTTGATCTGCAAAATCAAAATGCAGAGTTTTTTGTGGAACGAAAGATATTATTCACCCCTTTAAAGGGAAGAAGGATCAATAGAAATCCTTTGCGAAAAAAAAGAAGATACGTCCGTTTAAATTTGAAAATGTAAGAAACCCAGATTTCACTGCTTTTACTGTTATAAAAAAATAAAACGAAGTGACCCAAACGAACTAAAGGCATTGTCGTTGTCCATAGATCCCAACACGATATGATTTTGCATCAGAACGCTTGAATATTTTTCTGGTCAGCTTTTGTAGCAAAGTGCCATTTATCGATATTTTCAAAAAGTTTTCACTTCTCAAGGCAAAAACTGCCTAAAGGAGCATTCCAATGCTTTTGCGATGTATTAGAGGGTTCTTAACTATGTCTTGGCTACAATTGTTGTTCTTGTGTTCGATCGAAAATCTCAATGGTTTGGCTGTTATATGCCAAAATGTCCAAAAAACGTGGATAAAAAACTTTAAGTCGAAATCGGTAGGCTCAGTTTAATCCTTGTAATAAGAAACGCGAAGGGCCCATTAAGGTTTTTTTCCTTCTATACAAATCGCCCCGGCCTACTACACAGTTTCTAAGTTGTTGGCATTTGTCGAGAGGTATTAGAGCTCTTTTTATGTACTATTGTGTGTAGTCACGTTTGGCGACGTTACGCTGACTGATGCGAAGAGGTGGGCAAGTTATTTCCATCAATAGTTTGTCGAGCACCCCGGTGTGACAGGGCAAATAGAAGAGTATTACGTCGCATTGGATCTCTTCCTGCGGAGGATGAATCTCCAAAAAATACTATGTTGCGAATGTCACCAGGAAAGCTAAATCATCCAAAGCAATGAAACCTGATGGAATTTCCATGGTAACGGGGTCCTATCACCATAGACGCAGATGCCGTAAACAAATATCATGTGAATGCGGTCCTCTGAGAACATTCCCCACCTATCGCAGCTGAGGAGCGTCAGCTGCCACGACAAACGCTCGGGATGGTGCTGCTGTCTGTATCTTATAGGCTAAGGATCGATGACACTGCACCTTTTCAATTGTCCTGCAAAAACTTACTCAATTAATTCGAGGAGACCTGTGGTTACATCTAATCGAAGCAGCCACTTCCTAGAACTGGAGATAGGCCCAGGAACCAGATTAAGCAGAAGAATGAACTTACAAACATAAAATAAAAACGAAGGACATAAACACTAATAAAATACTGTTGAAGTAACAACAACAAAAAATTGTGAACATAGGTTCACGTTTTGGATTAGCCCCCAATATAACGGTACTGCCCGATTTCAGGTATTTTCATATTTTTAGCTACGTGTTCAACCGAATTAGCTATTATTTTGTCATTTAAAGGTCGAAGTGATCAAAAATGTCTCCACCAAAAATGGTGCTCTTGAAACAAATTTAAATGGAAAGTGCTTGCACCTGGGAAGTTTTTGCGGATTCTGAAACTACAATGTCCATAGATGAGAAAAATAAAAAAAAAAAATCGTCGGAGCGCTTTTAAATAAATCGCGATTAGAGTTTCTGGTCGGGAATTCCCGGCCCGGGATTTCCCGGAATTCCCGAAATTTTTTGAACGGGATTTCCCGGGAAAATTTTTTGAAATTCCCGGGAATACGGGTATTTGCATTTTCATGTATAAGTCATATATTATTTGCCTTATTGTTATTTAATAATGGAAATATAGTAGAATAGCGATAATTCGTGCCTCGATTATTCGTAATTGCGGGTCCATTGTAAAAATCGCTATAATTCGTATAAAATACATACATTTTGGTCATCTCGATAATTCGTGTTTATTCTGGAATTCAAAGTCTGTATAACCTTACATAATTCTGTATTTTTTAATATATCTTGATGGATATTAATTTGCTAAGATATAAAAGCTGTGATCTGTTCGAATTTTTGTTTTCTCCAAAATTATCGTTTGCAATATAAAAAACTGTATAATGTGTAAAGGCCTGGGTACATAAGCTGCCTCGCCTGCTTACCTTGCTTTCCTGCTTCACTTCTGACATAACAAAAATAAAAGAATAAAGAAGAAAAGGGCAACCTAGTTCGAAATTGGAAAGCAAGGCAAGCAGGCGAGGCAGCTTATGTACCCAGGCCTTAAGTGGCAAATGGAGTATATTAGGATTGGAAGCCAGTAATAACTATGGTATATATGTTCATATAAGTACGCATCTATATCATTGGTGCCACCGTGTTGCAATTGTGAATCCGTGTACTCAAAAGGTCAGGCGTGTAAAAATTCGTTATAAACGAATTTGTTCTATGATCAACACGCATTTCGAACCATGAGAAGAACATACCATATCGTTGACTTTAAAAATATAATCGGACAGCACTCTTTGATATCAAGGATGCTTTGCTAGGATGGTAGTGGGAAAAAAAATATTTTATATAACTTTCGCAAATTAGTCAGAAATAATTGAATTTTGACCGCATACATATAGATATTCTTGAACAGCTGCCATATGTCATATATAATTTATTGGTTCTTTCAAGATTTTGGCGCAACGTCGTTCAAGATGTTTGCTATTGCTTTTTGACCCTTTTGCTATTTTACCTTTAATATTGTTCCAAAGAGATAACTAATGACACAACTACACATAAAGGGAGTAGGTATTTCATGTTTGCTTACTCTATGCTACGTCTATGCCCCACGAATTCGATTTACGATAGTCCCGGGAATTCCCGGGTTCCCGGGAATGAGAAATTTTCATTCCCGATTTCCCGGGAATGAAAAAAAGTCGGGAATTCCCAAACTCTAATCGCGATTCAAGTTTACATTTTTTAAGGTTTTTTAGGTTTTCGCGATTTTGCTTGGAAACCGCAAGTACTTTCGAAATAGGACTAAAGAAAATGTTGTAGCTATGAAAATTCTCTACAAGATTGAATTTTATGATGTCTTCGTAATGTTCACCGTTATTGAGATATAGATGTTCAGGATTGACAGTATCGCGTCCTTATAAAACAATGTCATGACTGCAATTTCCGAAACCTTAAAAATGTAAACTTGAATCGCGGTTTATTTAAAAAAAGCTCCGGCGATTTTTTTTGTTTCTTGATTTTTCTCATCTATAAACATTGTAGTTTCAGAATCCGCAAAAACTTCCTAGGTGTAAGCACTTTCCATTTAAATTTTTTTCAAGAGCACAGTGTTCGAGTATTGTGAAGTTTACCGACGGAATTAGCTTTCACTTGGTATTGGGGTTTCCAGTGGACAAAAAACGTCTCAACCGAAAATTGTGGACTTCTGGTATATTTATGTTATAATCTACAATTTCTTCCCAAATTTGGTGTAGTTTGCACTTACGATCAGAAAACTTTCTAATTAGAACAGTGTAATTAGCACATTTTAAAGGTGATCTTGTGCAAACAATTCGAACTGGGGATTATTTGAAAGTACAGACCCAAACGACAATAAACCTTAGTTTTTTCTGTTGTGTCAGATCCCGCTCGGATTTTATGGTCCCATCTAAACATCGTTAAATATTGAATTTTTAAAGAAATTCGGGACTATATCTCTAAAACCAATGTGTATCTTCTTCTGACCTCTGAAGCAAATTTGTAGATAAGGACAAGAATAAAATATTTGGTTAAATAATGAACTCGAAAAACTATATTTATTGTCTCAAATTTTAAAATATATGCAAAAATTCCACAACTTTTATACATTTGGCATCGTATCTCCAAAACCGTAAATTTTTTCTGAATACTTTCTTTTGGAAAAATATTCCCTTTCCCTCATTGTGGTAAAATGTCTCTATGCCGTTGTTTTCAATACATTTTCAACGAGGATTTAATAAAAATGTCAATAATGTAGTGAAATCCGAAATGCGAGAGTAAACTGTTGGTGTGAACTGTGTTTAAAATACGTGTTGTAAAAGATACGATGCAAAATACCGCTGAAACAACATGAAGTAAGCATTTGAGAGTTTCAGAATGTTCTGAACAATTGCTGAGAACTTTATTTGGAAGATTTTTGCGAAAGGTTACTTGGTTCAACTCCCAATAGTTTAGCTGATACGGACCAGAATTTCAGCAATTATGTAAAATGTTCTATATTTTATCGATTTTGATGCTCTAGATGGAGTTTTTCTTATATGGTCTGTTCAAAAGATAAGTTCTACTAGTTTAGGACTACAATATTGCCGAAGACATCAAGGCCAAATTCCAAACCGTTTCTCAGATAGAGGCCCGATAAATGCAAAAAACTGTAGTTTTAGTCCGGTATAGATGGGGCCATAAAATCCGAACTGGATCTGACAGGACAAAACCCTACTAGGGTTTTTGTAGTCTCAATATGTACTTTCAAAAAATTCACATTAGAAGTTGTTTGCATTTTCAGTGTTGCATAGTGTTATTTAATGTTAGTTCAAATCATGTTTATTTGCTATGTTATGCGGTGGTCTAAGATACCGAAATAATTGGATGTAAGAAAGAGTCCTAGTACAGTGTAAATCGGGGAGTTTTCTTCCTTGTGATTAGTACGAGTTCCATCTTCCTTGGGTTCACTACAACACCAAAAAAACTTGCACCGACAAGTTTGGTCGAGAATTTCGTTTTCTACCTGTAGGCGTAGTAGGTATGGACACTTAACATGGCTTTGAAGTGGTTATGTCACTCTAAAAACCAAGGTTTTCACAATCAAGGTTTCCGATAGGAGTGACACCCAAACTTAAATCAACATCCAAGATTGACTATGCCGGACCCTAGAAAAATATAAGATAAATCGATACGAACATTCGAGAAGGGACAAGGGAGACTTCTCTCATATCAATGAGTGCACACCGATTCATATTATCTCAATGATGTGGGACCTACAGTTTATCGCCGAGTCGTAAAAGGCGCGAAGGCACCACTTGTAGAGAAGTTTTACATGGCTGAAATACTCAGGAAATGTCGCATACATTACATTAAGCCGTGCGTGAACGGATAATCCGAGATCGCCATGTTAAATACCATCAGATAAAGACATCCTTGGGTATTTATTCCACCAACTAACATTTGATAAGGTCAAAAATGGTCAATCGTTAAAAAAAGGATCTCGTGGATTAGTGCAAAGAAATTTTGCATAAAAGCAATCGGGGTGCTTCAAACGGCATTTATAAGACCATAACAGATGAAGCATTACACTTCATTTTGTTTGCCTGGAGTTTGACAATGCGAGCTCTCACACATTGATTCAAACCAGCGGCTGTTTGGCCGGACAAAACGTGGAATTCATGGGTCATACGCCGTACAGCCCCGACTGGGGATCCAATGACTTCATTTGATTCAAGCAAATCAAGAAAAAAAGGCGTAGTCAACGATTTTCGTCGCCAGAAGATGTTGTAAAAGCGTTCAAAACCGATGTTTTGGAGGTGCCTCAATCAAGCCACTGTAAACAACCCAACACATGGTCATGTGTCAAACTGACCTGAATACACTTACCTGTCTAACCTGAATACCTGTCAAACTTTCCAAAAAAAAAATGTCAAATGACACCTGGCGACACTGCGAGTTGCCTAGGCCAGAAGGTTTTGCAGTACCCCTCGCATTTATTTAATACATTTTTATAAGTGAAAAATTACATTCTTTGTCACGGAACCTCGTCACAGATCTTCATCATTTCTAATATTCTCAAAAAAGATGCATAACGCATTAAGAACACGTACCGTTACACTCCAATATCCATCAATATAATAAAAAATATATATGTCATTAAACATTATCTTCATATGGACCATAAATGTTTGGAACATTGGAAATTGACGCGACAGGCATTGTCGCTAAAGTTTGTCATGCGTTTCAATTGTCAATTGTCTGAGCTCCTAAACTTTCGACAGACGTGCAAATGATAGAGGCGTGCATGGGACAATTGTCGGTCGTTAATAATTGTGTGCGCGTGTCCTTTTTTTCTAAAAAAAAAAAAACAAAAACAAAATGTGAACAAAATTTTTTTTTATTACTATTCTTTTGTTTTAAATTGTGGGATTTTCTTCCTGTTTTTATGTAAATTTGTTTGTGTGTCCTTATGTAGAGGGACAGGGACACTTAAAATTCTCTTCTTTTTTATGAGCATACTTTTGTTTTTACACTGGCAAATGAAATAAATAGATGTCACGAATTGTGACAATAATAGAGAACTATGTAATATTTTATTGAAATTGTATAGAAGCACACGTATCTACACATACATATCTAGATTAAGTTGCTGGAGAGTGAAATTTTCAAAGAGTAAACCAGTTTCAGTCTGTGATCAAAATTTCCAAATAACTACCGATATGTTAGAGATTTCTGGACGCGTTTTACCGATTTTCAGAATAATGACTATTAAATATTTCCTAATGAAGTCAGTAGGGATGTCTTACCAATCTTTATTATGTCCGTAAACCCGATTTTGCATACTTTTTTGCTTGGTAAAAAATATAGCACCCAAAAAATTCGGTATTCCAGCTTTTCTAGAAGGTGTATAATTTCCATATTTGATGGGTGTTATTAGATTTGGCGCAATTTTTGGGACTTATTATGATAGCAGAGTATCCATTTAGTAAAAATGAATTGATTCCAATAATATCGAGAGACGAAATAGAGCTCTGTTCTAGGTCTTTCAAAATAAAACACTATCTATTTTTCCTGTAGTGTCCAGAGGTATTTCGATGTTTTCAAATCTAACATCGGACTGTTTTGAATTGGTCCATTATCCGACAATACATATTGAGTCAAATATTCATTCTTTGCAAACTTGTCTGCGGCCGATTCGTCATTGTTTATTGTCAAACATTTTCAATAATGATTAGTTTTATAGTACTGCTTTTCCCTATGCAATGTATTGTCACCATTTGTGAACCTATTAAAAAAAATAATAACTTGTTCGAAAGATATTATTCACCCCTTTAAAAGGAAGAAGGATCAATAGAAATACGTTGTGAAAAACATAAGATATGCCCGTTTAAATTTGAAAATGCAAGAAACCCAGATTTTCACTACTTTTACCGTTATACAAAAATAAAACGAAGTGACCCAAACGTACTAAAGGCATTTTCGTTGTCCATGGATCCCAACACGATAGAATTTTGCATCAGAACGCTTGAATATTTTTCTGGTCAACTTTTGTAGCACAGTGCCATTTATCTACATTTTTCGAAAAGTTCGCACCTTCTCAATGCCAAAACTGCATGAATGAGCGTTCCAATGCTTTTGCGATGTATTAGAGAGTTCTTAACCACTGTCTTGGATACAATTTTTGTCTTTGTATTGGATCGAAAATATCAATGGTTTGGCCGTTATATGCTAAAATGTCCAAAAAACGTGGATAAAAAACATAAAGTCAAAATCGGGAGGCTCGATTTTCGAGGTAGATATATGTTCCAGTGGACTTCTTTGCTCAGTTCAATCCCAGGAATCAGAAACGCGAAGGGCTCATTAAGGTTTTCAAATCGCCCCAGCCTATTGTACACCCACAATGAAAACTAAATACCAAATGTTTTTCCCCAATGTACCCCTAAATCTAAACTTCCAGCCATTTTGGTTTGATGTTGAGGTCACAGCCTTCAAATTACCGACGACATTCTTAAAATACCGAAAATCCGGAGGTACCGTTCTCTGGGGGCTACATGAAACCGTGGACCTGTACCGACAAATTTCAGTTGGAAAGTTTTATACCCCTATGAAGACTAAATGCCAAATTAAAGCCATTCCCGATAGATAGTTAGGCCACTACCTTCAAAATACCGAAATCGGAAAGTACCGTTCAATGGGGGCTACATAAAAACGTTGATTTATACCGACAAATTGCAGGAGGAAAGTTGTATACCACTAACGAAGACCAAACTGCAGCCGAAAATCGGAAGGTGCAGTTACATATGGTATCTTGATTTCAACAGGACGGACATAGTAATATCGACTCTGCCACTATTGAACGGATAGAGATATTTATACGGTCAGTCGTTAGGCTAAAGAGGATATGTACACGACCAAAAATGTGCCTCATCGAAATAATGGGTTTAGACCTCAAGTATGTTTGTATGAAATATGATTCAGACAATTTTGAGTCGATTGTATCAGTTTGTCCGTCTGTCTTTTTGTCTGGCTGGCAAACGAAGCAACCGATCAGGTCCAAAATTGGCATTCGTAATATTTGGCCAGACTTAATTTTAGTTCAAAGATGGGCCATATCGGTCCATTCCTTCCTGTACCTCCCCATAAAAGTTCAAAATTTGTTGCAAAAACCGTGCGCACAATAACTCTCGAAGGGAATAACATTGGATATTGTAATATTACTTCCAGGCACACACCGGGCTTTAATACGGACTATATCGGTGCACTCCTTCGGGTACATCCCTAACAAAATTCAGAAGAAGTGTAGTTTAATATATCATCAAGTTGCCGCCTCTTTTACGAAAGTGCAATTTGTTTCTGGGGCAAGTCCATACTTCCTGAGATAATGCATAATAGCTCCAAGAAACATTGACAGCACCAACTTAATTGCAATACCTCAAGATAACAATCGCAGGAAAATTCTGATTGGTACAAACATTGCACATCGTATTATTTCAGTAAAACAGTAAAACAGTTCATCCCGGATCGTCTTTAACATTTTTTCGGGGGCAATTCCATACTTCCTGAGGTAATGACCCAAAATCTAAACAAGTAAAAAATCGTTAAGTTCGGCCGAACATTTTTTACCATAAAATATTCTGAACTAAAACGGAATAATTATTTTTTCCTGTCAATTTTTTTTTAACAATTTTAGGCGGAGATATTTTGTGATCACTGATAACCAAATAAGGTAAAAAAGCATAAAAAATGTATTCAATCGGTCTGGAACCTTATATGGGACCATATCAAAGTGTGGACCTATGTTTTTGGTGGATAAGTTTTGTGACCACTGGAAACCTCAAATGTCGAATTGCAGATAATATAATAGTTCCACAAACATCCCATATGGGACAAGGGAGTCTTCTCGCATATCAATGAGTGCACCCCGATTCATATTAGCTCAATGATATGGGACCTACAGTTTATCGCCGAGTCCGAACGGCGTGTCTAAGACACAACTTTTGTAGAGAAGTTTTACATGGCTGAAATACTCAGGAAATGTCGCCAACATAACTGAGGGGTATTTTGCCACCGTTGAAAAGTGTTTTCATGTTGCCTGGCCGGGGAATCGAACCCACCCCATGTGTGCAAGGCGGGTGTGCATACCATTGCACCACGGTGGCACCCCGAATTGCAGATACTTGGGCCATAAATCCAAAAACCGAAAATTGGGGAAATACTGCCGAAAATCGGGAGGTACCTCTATACGGGGGCTATACTAGAACATAGACATATGTTGACAGTTTTAGTGGATATGTTTTGGAACCTCAACTGTCAAATGTAGTTTGACAGTTCGGTCAAAATTTGAAGCTAAAATCCTCAAAATACCGAAAATCTGGATGTACGGTTATATGGGGTCTATATCAAAACATAGACCTATGGTGACAGTTTTTATTAGAGATGTGTTGTGATCACTAGGAACCTAAACTGCCAAATTACAGGTAGTTCGGTGAAACATTTTAGCTAAAATTCTGAAAATACCGAAAATAGGGAGGTACCTTTATATGGGCCCTATACCAAAACATAGACCTATGTTAACGGCTTTTGGTAGAGATGTTTTGTGACCACTGGGTACCTCAAATGTTCAATTGCAGGTATTTCGGTCAAACATATTAGCTAAAATCCTCAAAATACCGAAAATCGGGACGTACCGTTATATGGGGGCTACACCGAAACATGGACCTATGTTGACGATTTTTAGTGGAGATATTTTTATACCCTCCACCATAGGATGGGGGTATATTAAGTTTGTCACTACGTTTGTAACTACTCGAAATAATCATTGTAGACCCCACAATGTATATATATTCTTGATCAGCGTGCAATTCTACATCGATATTGCCATGTCCGTCCGTCTGTCCGTCTGTCCGTCTGTGGAAATCACTCTAGCGTCCGAACGGATTGACGTAGGTTGATGAAATTTTGGGAAAATATGTTATATTTACGTAGGACTTTTGGTATTGAAAGCGGGCTATGTAGGTCCACGCTTTCGTATAGCCCCCATACAAAATGACGCGTGACGCGTCGTCGTTTTAAGGAATTTTTAAGATATTTTGCCCATTTTACCACCGAATTGGTTGTAATTTGGTACTTTGTGTCTCCAGAGGCCAAAAAATATTCCTACCAAAGTTGGGTTATATAGGTCCACGTTTTGGTATAGCCCCCATATAAGGCCCCATATAAAGTACGCGTCATTTTAATATATTTTGAATGTATTATACCCATTTGACCACAGAATTGGTTGTAATTTGGTATTTTGTGTCTTCAGAGGCCAGAAAATATTCCTACCAAAGTTGGGTTACATAGGTCCACGTCTTGGTATAGCCCCCACATAAGGCCCCTTATAAAGTACGCGTCATTTTAATATATTTTGAATGTATTAGACCCATTTGACCAAAGAATCGGTTGTAACTTTGTATTTTGTGTTTCCAGAGGCTAAGAAACATGTCTACCATAAAATGTTTATATAGGTCCACGTGTTGATGTAGCCCCCATAATACAATATCTCCCGATTTTCGATATTTTGAACGTTTTAGCCTCATTATCACACCGAGATGGCTGAAATTTGGTATTTAGTCTTCTTTAGGCGTATAAAACTTTCCCCCAGAAATTTGTAGGTATAGGTCCACGCCATTATGTAGCCCCCATAGAACGGTACCTTCCGAATTTCGGTATTTTGAAGGTTGTGGCCACATTAATCCACCGAAATGGCTGAAATTTGTGGTGGAGGGTATAAAAAGTTCGGTCCGACCGAACTTAACGCTTTTCTTACTTGTTTGATCACCAAACGTGAAATTACAGGTAGTTCGGTCAAAAAGTGTAGCTACCATCTCCAAAATACCGAAAATCGAGAGGTACCGTTATATGGTGGCTATACGAGAAAGTGGTCCGATACATCGCATCTTCTAAAATGACCTGCCTATAGAAAAATACTCGGGTGCAAAAATATAGCGCTCTAGCTCAATTATTGCGAACGCTAGGGTGATTACAACAGACGAACATGGCTAGATCTTCTTAGAATTTTATCCTGATCAAGAATATATACTGTATATGGTCGCAGGTGATTAGTTCGATGTGTTACAAACAGAAAAACAAAATTAATATATCCTGCACACTATGGCGGAGGGTATAAAAAAACCCGGTACTAACTAAACTGGGTAGTAAGTAAGATAACCCTCGAGGGGAGAAACAGATTTCGATTTTCGCGGTAGACCTATGGTCTAGTGGACTTTTTTGCTCAGTTCAATCGCAGTAATCAGAAACTCGAAGGGCCCATTAAGGTTTTTTTCCTTCCATACAAATCGCCCCGCCCTAGTATATACAGTTTCATACGTGCAAAATGTGCCTCATCGAAATAATGGTTTTAGACCCCAAGTATGTTTGGACGAAATGTGTTTCAGACAATTTGGAGTCGATTTAGCTATGTCCGTCAGTCTGTCTGTCTGGCTGGCTGGTGCGCACGATAACTCCCGAACGGATGAACCGATTTGGTCCAAAATTTGGCTTTCGCAATATTTTGTCCGAACTTAGTTTAAGTTCGAAGATGGGTTATATCGGTCCACTCCTTCCGGTACCACCCCCACAAAAGTTCGAAAAATGTGTGCGCACGATAACTCTTGAAGGGAGTAACCGATTTGGTCCACATCGTTAAATATCTACCAAACTTAGATGAGGCTCCAATATGGACTCAATCGGTCCACGCCTTCGGGTACCTCCCACACAAAATTTCGGAAAAGTTCAGTTTAGGATCTGCTCTCGAATCGTTTTGATTTTTGTTGTAGCACCTGGTATTCACGGCCCCCCATACGGCGGTACAAGTTTCAGCAAGGGCAAAACCCTACTTCCTGAGAAAATAGCTTAAAAGGTTCAAAAAACCCCTATGACACCGTGTGTAGTGGTTGGAGAGCAAGATAACTCTCGAACTGATAGACCAATTTGGTCCAAAATTCGGCCTTCATAATATTTTTGCCAACTTACTTTCATTTCGAAGATAAGCCATATCGGTTCACTCCTTCAGGTACCTCCCCCACAAAAGTTCAAAAATGTTAGGAAAAATTGTGCGCACGGTATCTCTTTAAGGGACGCACTAATTTGGTCCATACTTTACGCATCCTAATATATTTGAATATGGTCTATGTTTGCCTATTCCTTCGGGTACCTTACTTACTTACTTACTTATTTGGCCCATTACAGAACATTTCTTCCATAGACCGAACTAAGAAAAGATCTCCATTCCTCTCTGTTTTTCGCTTGACTTTTTGGAATACCGCGCCTTTCCATTTCTTCATCCACTTGTTTGCTCCATCGAAGCTTAGGCCTGCCGATTCTGCGTGCACCGCCATGTGGCATGTATTCATACGCCTTTTTAGCGGGTTCATCATCGCTCATTCTCATGATATGGCCTAGCCAACGCAATCGTTGCATCTCGATACGTTTAACTATATTCATGTCTTTGTATAGCTTATATAGCTCGTGGTTCATACGACGTCGATATTCACCGTCAACGCAAATCGGCCCGTAGATCTTTCGAAGAATTTTCCTCTCAAACACACCAAGCACTGCCTTATCTGCTTGCGCAAGTACCCATGCTTCGGAGCCATACATTAGCACGGGTAGTATCAGCGTTTTGTATAGTGTTATTTTTGTTTGACGAGATGTGGCTTTGTTTATAAATTGCTAACTTAGACCATAGTAGCATCTGTTGGCCAATACAATTCTTCTTCTTATTTCACAACTGATGTTGTTTGTTGTGTTTATGGCAGTGCCGAGGTAGATGAAGTCTTTAACTACCTCAAAATTGTATGTACCAACTTTTACAGTTGGTCCGAGCTCTATGGACGCTTTGCGCGTCGACACCATCAATTTGGTCTTTTCGCCATTTACCGCCAGACCCACTTTCGCAGATTCTGCTTCGACCTTCCTAAAGGTATCAGTTACTTCCTTTACTGATCGTCCCATGATGTCTATGTAACATGTGGCTATTGGTGTAAATTGTGCCATTTCTTTTGACATTTGCATCTCGTATTACCTTTTCCAGCAAAATGTTGAATAGGTCACACGAAAGGCTGTCTCGTTGTCTGAAACCTCTTTTGGTTCAAAATTCTTCGGAGAGGTTCTTTCCAATTTTAACTGAGGACCTAGTATCAGTTAAAGTCATTTTACAAAGCCGGATGAGCTTTGCGGGGATACCAAATTCAGACATTGCGTGGAATACCTTTGATCGGAGGGGACTGTCGAATGCTGCTTTATAATCGACAAAAAGGTGAAATATGTCGATCTGCATCTCTTGGGTCTTCTCTAGGATTTGCCGCAGTGTAAATATCTGGTCAATGGTGGACTTGCCAGGTCTAAAGCCACATTGGTATGGTCCAATTATTTCGTTGACCATTGGCTTTAGTCGTTCGCACAATATCCCTGACACTATCTTATAGGAAATAGGGAGAAGACTTATGCCCCTATAGTTTGAGCATACTGTCTTATCTCCTTTCTTATGGACGGGACATAGGATGCTCAGGTTCCAATCGTCGGGTACGCGTTCTTCCTGCCAGATGGTGCTAACTAGCTGATGTATACACCTTATCAGCGCGTCGCCTCCGGTGTTAAACAGCTCGGCTGGTAAGCCATCGGCTCCTGCTGCTTTATTATTCTTCAGCCGGTTGATTGCTGTTTTCACCTCATCTTGGCCGGGCGGTATACATTATATACCGTCTTCTGGGATTGGATCTGTGGTATCATCGTCTTCGCTATTTGATACCAGCAGATTGGAGAAATGTTCCTTCCATATCCTGAGCACGCTATCTGTATCTGTTACCAGATTACCTTGCTGGTCTCTACAGGAGGATGTGCCTGTACCAAAGCCATCTGTTTGATGTTTCACTCTTTGGTAGAATTTCCGGACTTCATTCTGTCTCCTGTACATCTCGATTTTTTCACACTCCCGCTTTTCCATTTCTCTCTTTTTCTTGCGGAAAAGCCGTTTCTCTTCTCTCCTTTTCTCCCGATATCTCTCTCGCGCGCTACGCGTTGCTACTGATTGTAAAGTAGCTCTATATGCCGCATTTTTCTCTTCGGTAGCAGCACGACACTCCTGGTCATACCATGAATTCCTTTGTGGAGGGCTCTGGAATCCAAGTATGCGTTTTGCGGCTGTTTGCATGGAGTGGGCAATATGTTGCCATTGTGTTGTTATGTTATCGGGACAAGGAGTGCTCGCGTTAAGCAATTGGGCTAGTTGAGTGGAATATGCTGTGGCTATCTGTTGTGTTTGCAGCCTATCGATGTCCAACTTCCGCGTTGAGTCTGTTCGTGCTTTATTTGCAACGTTTAGACGGGTACGTACCTTTGAAAATATTAAATTTTTACACTTTTTTCTCCGATTCTGGTCCACAGATACGCAACCGCCCAAAAATTAAGGATACAGTCAACTACAAAAATATACCTTAGATTCCAACAAACAAGTTTCTAGAGCAAATGAAGATTCTAGGAACGATTCTTCAAGCTCAAAATTCGATTATTTTAGATCATTCTTTCCTCTTCAGGTCCATAAATAACAAACCTTTCAAATTTTCTTGAGTTTTTAACAGTTTGATTCTTAGTGCAGAAATTCACGAACAATTAAATTATTTTTAACATTCCCCCTGCTCAGGTTTGGAAATAACAAACTGTTAAAAACTCAAGGAAATTTGAAAAGTTTGTTATTTACGGACCTGAACAGGAAAGAATGATCTAAAATAATCGAATTTTGAGCTTGAAGAATCGTTCCTAGAATCTTCATTTGTTCTAGAAACTTGATCGGTTTGATAGCTGTATAACAAAACTTGAGGAATTTGACTATGGCAATTTTGACTTTGCAGATGAAGTTTGATGAATTGTATGTATTCACAATTTTTGTTCGTTAAGACAAGAGCTACAACTTTGCCTCTGAGATGAATTCAAATTTTCTAACGGGTTGGAAGATAAAGTCCTGACTAAATGACCCTTTTTACATCAAAGCCTCAAACTTTTGGAGGCATATAACCGCGAAAGTTGAAAAAACGGCGAGACACGTGTCCTCTCTTTTTTGGTCTTCTATCATGCTGCGGTGTCAGAATATAATTTTCGTATTGCACAGTGATATGTCTACGTTTTCGAATAGCCCAAATACAACATTACCTCCCGATTTTCTGCCTGTAATTTGTCACAAAACTTCTTCCCAAGAAATTGTCAATATAGGTCCGTACCTCCCGATTTTCCGTATTCTAACGAGTATGCTACAAGCTTAAACTAAGCTAGCTGTAATTTATAACAGTACGTCACGATTTTAGGTATTTTGAGGAGTTTAACTATTAATGTTGACCGAACTACTGGCTATTTGACAGTTGAGGTTCCCACTGGTCCCAAAACTTGTGCATCAAACATTGTCTGCAAATGTCCATGTTTTGGTATAGCCCTCATATGACTGTACTTTCGGATATGCGGTATTTTGAGAATTTTAGCTATTTTTTTGACTTAACTACCCGTAATTTGACGTGTAAGTCCTTTGCAGTCAACATACCCCCACACTTTGATATAGGTCACATTTCCCGGCCTATTTTAGGCAGTTTTTTGTCACTGGGTGAAAAAAATATAAACCTTAAATTGTGGACGAGAAAGGAAATTAACTATTGCATTTTAGTTCAGAATATTTTATGGTTCGGCGCGGATGAACTTAACGATTTTTAACTTGTTCAAGCTCTCTTTAATTAAAGAATCCACAACAAATATCCCCTCCATTTTTTCCAATAAACCTTTCTGGTACAAATTTACTGCCACATAATTGTAGCGCTATTCGAATAAACTTATTTTCAATTTGTCAATAAACTCTGGGTAAAAATAAAACAAAATTTTTACATGCATAATCACAAATTGTGAAACAATTGTTATATTATATGCCAAACATAATTTCCAAACTTTTTCCAAAACAATCCCCTATTCAGGTGACCATTTGTAATTAAGGAATAATACGCGGATTATAACGAGCAGCATGCAACTACTATTTCGTTTTGTTTTAAAATATTGCACATTTAGTTTGTTATCCATATGTACACACACTCTCATATCTATACCAGCATTATTAAATAATCAAAATTAAATTAATTGCACATCTGGCCATACACTACACCGACCTGTTCGGTATCAGACACGTGCCTTAGGTTAACAGGATATATGCATCAATTTGTTTGCCACGTCCATCAGTGTTGTTGAATTTGTTCTGATGATAATAATGTTGTTTGCTCTTCCATCCATATAATGAGCGTCGGTGTGTTCGGTCATGGTTATTAGCCTATTAGTACAAACTAATCACAACACTGACATACATTCACATTCATCCATAGAGATAAAATTCTATAACACCCACTAATAATGTGTTCTAATTTAACAATTTGTTGGTGAACTTTTATGAACTGACATTTACCATTGTATAAATGTGGATGTATGTGTGGCGCACATTCAGGTTAAATAATTTGCTAGTATTTTATACAAATTGGAAAGGGAATAAAAAGCGAATTTATGCAAAAAGTGTGATCGATTTAGAACCATTGATTGACATAACATAGTGAATTCGTTGGAATTGTTGTTCTGTTTAATTGTTACAGGGAATTTTAAAAACAACATTTCTCGCGATTGTTGCTCAATATTTTAACTCATAAAATAAACAAAAAAATTACTTCAAAAATTCTAACAAAATCCTAACCCTTTTTAATCTTATTTTTCTACAAAAAGAGCATTCTCATCCATACAGACACACATCCTCGCACTGCTAGGAAACAAAACCCCTTGGCATGACCAACATCACGGAACATAAACAACAGCAGCAATGTCAGTAACAGCAACAAAAATGATAAAATATAAGAAATATTAAATTGAAATCAATGAAGCAAGAACAAAACAGAGTGAAGCAAAGAACAACATGAAATAAAAACACAATAGAATGTCCATAAAGTCATTCTAGAAAGGACCACTGTCAAGAAATATAAAGGATAATAGAGAAATTCCAAAGAAATATTAAATTCTCTATTGATTCCAGAAAAAAACGGAACCAACGAAAGGAAAAACTGTGACATAACTAAAGAAATTCCCACAAAAATTGAAATGGAAACAAGTTGACTTGCGGAAATATTTGATTAATAAAAAATAAGGATATGTTTTGTTAATGTTATATATTAAGGATACACTAACGGATTAAATACTATTGAACATGACACCATTATGTCTCACATTAATATTATGAATTCAACCATGATATCTCCCAAAATATATTTTAAAGTTTGTATACCCTCGGCATTTATGTTATCGAGGGTATATACACTTTCATACGGGCAAAATGTGCCTCACCGAAATAATGGTTTTAGAGCCCAAGTATGTTTAGACCAGGTTTTCGGAGTCGGAGTCGGAGTCGAGCAATTTTGCTGGAGTCGGAGTCGGAATCTGAGTCGAAAAATAATAACTCCACTCCGACTCCGGGCAAAATTTTTCCACGTTATAGAAATATAACATTAAATTTGGAACAAGAACATTTTTTTTAAAAATCATTATTTATTTAAAAAAAAAGTATAAGAAAATATATATGCAAATAATATATTATACTTAGTTAAAGGACAATTCATAGGATATTTACTATCCTCTGAAGTGTAGTCTATTCATCCCTATTTAGTTGATCCAATTGATTCGTTACAAATAGAAAATCTTACTGAATACCCTGTGACACAAAATGGAAGTCAAGATTTGGGCGTGGAAAAATTCCTTTTCGGAATGAAAGCACAAATTGAAAACCCCAAAGGATCCCATAGCTGAAATTTCTGAGTTGTGATATAATGAATTTTTTGATTGACCCCCGTCAATCATTGAGAAAATAGCTTTATATCTCTGTTTGGAGATATTGTTTCATGTCGTATGTGCTGTCCTTCTAGCTTAGTTCCTTCCATGTCCTTTTTGTTCTTGAACTCAAAAAATAAAACAAAATGAAACTTTCTACAAAAATGTTATACCGAAAATTATATGTAGGTTTCCCATATCTAAGAAATCGATATTTTAAAGTTGTCATTGTCCTTTATCAGTTTTACCCTTTACTTTCTCAAATAATCTCTTAGCCATATATGGAATTCGGATGGTAACGCTCCTGAATTAGGGCATCATAAATTCGTTGTTTGTCAACGACAGATTCATCCCGCCATAACACAGAAGTCTGACAAACGGCGAATCTTTCTTCTAGGATTCATTATTACTCAATGAGGGCTTTAGACATTCAAATAACCGGATCTGTCCGCCAGGAACAGACATAGTTCAGGTGTAGAGTTTTCTATACAATCAATAGCATATACGAAATTCAATGAAATACATATTCATAGAGTTTTCATGAGAAAAGATCGTGTAACAGTGATAAAGGACAATGAAAACATGACAATATCGATTTCTTGTCCTAGTGGCCGACCCTACATAAAATATTCTTAGCAACATTTTTTTAGAATATTTTCATGCACGAAATCCCATCGTGTGCAAGTTTTTCAGTGTGCCTAGGTTCTGGGTGGTGTACACAATATATCTCAAACATTACAATAAAATTATCCACTCCACACCAAAGTTCAAAATGTGAGCGCTGAATTTTAGTTTAAAGCAGGCATGACCAAAAAGAGAACGGAGAAAATGTGAATGTATTCAAAATCAATTTAAGGTATTTTGAATATCATGACCACATTTTTAAACCAACTTTGCTGTAATTTTGCATTCCGTGTTCTCACTGCGTATAAAATCTTCTTACAAAACATTTTCAACACGGATTTATGTTTCGATGTAGCCCCTTTTATGGTACCCCCGATTCGTTGAGTTTTTACTTGTTATCCCATATTTAATAACACATTTAGCTATAATATGGTATTATAGTGTCTCCGGGGGTAGAAATCCTCTTTGCAAACATTTCTCAAGATAGGTCCATATTTTGATTTAGCTCCCATACACACCGCACAGCTAAATTTGTATGAATTTCATGCAAAATCCCTTTTTTTAAAAGTGCAGTCATCGAAAGATTTGCAAATATTTGCAGCCCAAATGTGGTTATTCCGTATCCAGAGAGTCCAATTTCTTTCCCCAAAAAATAATCGAACCTAAGTTCGGCTAAGTTTACAAGATGCACTCTATGGAACAAGCGCGTACAACCCATAAAAACACAAAAAAAATTGAATTTTTGGAAAATTTATTGCTATATAACTAAGTACCTGCAGACCCCAAACTAATTTTTATAATTTAAATCTCACCCTCTGCTATTAATTGAATATAAATCTTGTCCAGTTTCATTACGAATGCAATTAACATTTAAACAAATATGAAGTTATTTTTTTGCAACAATTTTTTAAAATCTGATGCAACAAAAACTCTTGCATTTGATAGTGAATAACTGAGTGAATATTTACAACAACAAAAATTAAAAAACAAAATCTTTGTCTGCGAAGTGTCTGTAATCGATACAATGGAAAATATTTCGCAATTTTATAGTTCGATTTTTTGACTTTAGCGCCGCTAGATCAGTGGTTTCGACCAGTGTGCGCCGTGCCAAATGTGACCATGCTTGGTTTAAAGGGTGATCCCTAGTAATAAATTCCAGAAAAAAGTAGAAAGTATATGTAGCATAGAATATGTGGTCAAATGTTTAAGTCGATCGGAACAATATTGCCTCAGTATGAGCGTTGGATGGGAACAATTTATTTTATTTTGTATGCAGCATATAAACTGAATTTTTTTTCGAAATCGGCTATAAAAATATATGACAATTGGTTTATTAGCTTTCGAGCTAGAGTTGGCACCGCAAAATGCTTTAATAAAAAAAGTGTTTCGTAGACGGTCTCAAAACTTTGTAATATTTTTCTCTTTCAGATGAGGGAAAACAGAGAACAGAAACAATATTGATATGTTCGAATATATTCGAACGAATGCCCCTTCTGATGAATATGTAAGGAAAAACTAACACATTAGCCTATATAGGCCAATATAAAGGAAAAAGTTAAATATTATTAATTTTATTCATTTTTAATGGTATAGGAATTCACTCTCGGAGTCGACCCGGAGTCGGAGTCGGAGCCGGAGTCGTAAGAAAAACTCGTCTGGAGTCGGAGTCGAGCCAAAAATACCTCGACTCCGAAACCCTGGTTTAGACGAAATCCTTTTCAAACAATTTGGAGTTCATTAAGCCAGATTTGTCTGTCTGGCTGGATCGCACGATAACTCTCGAACGGATCAACCGATTCGGTCCAAAAGTTGGCTTTCGTAATATTTTGTCCAGACTTAGTTTAAGTTCGAATATGGTTTACATCGGTCCACTCCTTCCGGTACCTCCCACACAAAAGTTCGAAAATCGGAAAATTTGTGCACACGATAATTCTTGAAGGGAGTAACCGATTTGGCCCATATTTTGCACATCGTAAAATTTCTACCAAACATAGGTAAGGTTTCAATATGGACGCAATTGGTCCACTCCTTCGGATACCTCCAAACGAATCGCTTTGAATTTTGTTGTAACAACTTGTATTCACCACCCCCCATACGACGGTACAAGTTTCATCTGGGGCAAGTCCATACTTCCTGAGAAAATAGTATGAAAAGTGCAAAAAAAAAACGTGTGTAGTGGTTGGAACTCAAGATAACTCACGAATTTGGCCTTCGTAATCTTTCGTTCGAAGATAAGCCATATCGCCCCACTCCTTCGGGTACCTCCCACACAAAAGTTCAAAAATGTTCGGAGAATTGTGCCCACGATAACTCTTATAATATATCTACCAGATATAGATCAGGTTTGAAATTGGACTATATTTGGCCACTTCTTCGGGAACCTCCCACACAAAATTTCGGATAAGTTCACTTTAAGACCTTCTCTCGACTCACTTTGATTTCTGTGGAAGCATCTTGCTGCCTGAAGTCAAGAGGCAAGTCCATACTTCTTAAAAACAGCCCGAAAGATGTAAAAACCCCTACGACATAATATGTAGCCGCTGGAGATCACGATAATTCTCGAACTGATCGACCGATTTGGTCTTAAATCTGCCCTTCGCCATATTTTATCCAAACTTAGATGCAGTTCGAAGATGGGCAAGAACTTCCGGTACGTCCTCACAATTTTTTAAAAAAAATGTCATTGATATGCACAAAATCTCTTGAACAGGGCAACTAATTTCGTCTAAATTTTGGATCTCCTAATATTTTGTCCAAATTTAGTTTAACTTCTAAAATGGCCTTAAAATGTTTAACATTTGTGTCTAACTGCAGTTTAGGGTCTGTTCGAAGATCCTTTGGAAATGTATACCGATCCTGTTCGCTGTGGTTCTGTTTACAGTCATATTATATTTTCCGTGGACAAGTCCATGCTTCCTGGCATACTGGCATACGGTGACCCACTGAAATGACTATTGGGTGCGATATCTACCGAAAAGATATGACTCTTAAACTAAGATCCAATTCCATAATGGACTAGGACCGTCCATTCCTTATGAGTACCTCCTCTGCAACACTTTTGAACTTTAATCCTAGTCCACATATTTGTAGACAAGTTCAAATGTCCAAAAAGGGCCACAAAATTATGAAACTACCCTAAATACATTTGATTTGTCTGTAGAGGGTATATCTCTGGCATCAAAGCCGAATTATAATTCTTTACTTGTTTTTTTTTTGTCATTTTCATTATCCAGATCGACTATATTTTCGAATCAAAATCGCTAGCAAATCCTTTTTACGAAAAATTTATAATTCACGACCCACTTTGGTTCAGCATATTAAATTTCAGATCTCATACTTCTTCTGTTCAGATGACAGATGAGCTTGATAACATACGAATAGAGTATCCAATTTTGGGTGAAACATTGTGTATATTAAAATTTCTTCCAAACGTACATAAAATTCCAAACAGGGGCTCAATTCTGGTTCTATGAAAATGTGAAATGAATAATAATATAAAGGAAATATGTAAATGTCAAACAAGTGAGCAAAGGCTATAGTCGGGACGGGTCCGACCATGTGATACCCTACACCACTACCCCTGTTCATAAGCTTTTGACTAATAAAATTCAAAATATTAAAATTGGGATAGCTTAGCGCCTTCGCTCTGAATGTCTTCATTAAAACAGGTCAATTTTTCTGAAACGCATTTAAGTGCATCGACAGTATAACCCAAATAAAAAATGGAAAAGTGGGATGTATGCCAACCATCAATAGGCTTCTTTCTTTATTAGACCCCCATCAACCCCCAAAATTTAGTGAGGATCCGATCAAAATTTTGTAGTGTGATTGCACAAAAATGGATGTCTCTGTTGTTTGACCACCTACGACAACCTACTTTACATCGTTGTTTCTACTTTCCTTACCAGGTTTTGCTTTCGATATACCTCCTACAGAAGGGAGATATTAACTTTGAAACGTTGGTCTTTTTTCCAAACATATTTTTTTCACATTCCGGCCATTATCAAAAATCAAAAGGTTTTTTCCTGTGGGACCCCCAATAACACCCAAAATTTCGTGACGATCCAATTGAAATTCGTCATTATTATTAAAATCGCGAAAATAAAATTTGGGTTCTATTAGCGGCTATTGCGATATATTCGTTGTTTGATCACCTACGAAACCCTACTTTACATCATTAGAAAGGCGATATTTTCTACTTTCATGGCCAGGTTCTGCTTTTGGTATACCCCACATTGAAGCTGAGAAATTCGCTTAGGAAAAAAAGTTGTATTTTTCTCCAAATAAGTTTTTTGCCCATTACGACCCCTAAATATTATCCGAACATCATCAAAATCAATAGGCTTCTTCATCTGTGTGACCCCCATTAACCCTCAAAATTTCATGACGATCCGATCAAAATTGCGACCTGTAGCGTGATTTCCAAAAAAGTGGAAAAATGGGATGTATTACCGACTATTGCGATATCTCCGTTATTTGGTCACCTACGCCGACCTTGTTTACATCATTGTAAAGATGGGATCTTCTACTTTCATAGCTTTGCTTTGCTTTTGGAAAGTCCCCAACCAAAGCTGTGATATTTGTCATTATAATTAAAATGAAAATCATTATAATGAAAATTTGGGTTTTATTTGCGACTATTGTGATATCATCGTTATTTGATCACCTACGAGAACCTACTTTACATCATTAGATAGGTGATATTTTCTACTTTTATTGTCAGGTTTTGCTTTTGGTATACCCCGTATAGAAGCTGAGATATTCGCTTTGGAAAAAAACGTTGTCTTTTTATCAACATAAAGTTTTTGCCCATTCCGACCCCTAAATATTATCCGACCATCACCAAAATCAATAGGCTTCTTCCCCTCCGGGACCCCCATCAACATCCAAAATTTCGTGACGATCCGATCAAAATTGCGACCTGTAGCGTGATTACAAGGTTTAGATGGACAGACGGACAGACGGACGGACGGACTGACGGACGGACACACATAGCCAGATCGACTCAGCTCCTCGAGACATTCATTTTGGTATATATAAGTATGGGTCTACGACCATTATTTCGATGCGTTACAAACTTTTTGGCCAAAACCAACTTATAATACCCTCCCTACATAGTGGTGTAGGGTATAATGAATACTCCAGCTTAAGCAATAAAATAAAAAAATAAAGAGGTAAATGTACAATTTCTATAACGAGAGTTATAGTTGATGGCATTCACAATGTTTTTATGAAAAAAACATATCGTCTTCTATGCACGAAAAGGTCGTAAACCCACTTTTTTGGAAATCGCGTTTTCTTTACGACGTGTTTTGACTTGTACTATGTCAAACACGTCGTATGATATAAAGAAAATTGTATTATATCGCGTTTTTCTATATGTTTTGCCCCTGTCGAAAAAGGTCGTAAGTACACAAAATGAGGAAATTTCAGTAGCAAAAAGTCGTAAGTCCACAGGAAAAGTTATATTTTGAATAAATACTACAGCTAATGTAGTTCATATATAATGATAAACGTCACCCATAGTTGGGTCTACATTGCAAAGAAGCAGCCTACAACTTTGGACGACAATCGAATGACATTTGGCGGAGCCAAAGGACCGAGCTTTTGCATAAAAATCTGATAATTTTTATTTAATAACACTGTGAACACAAATTTTGGGGCAGAGACAATTCTTTTTGGGGATGAGAGCCCTTGGTGAGTATATTAAGAATCCCAAAGGACAGATCCGCCGTGAGTCGTACTTCCGCATTATGACGTGATGAAGTTTTTGCTAGAGACCCTTTAAGGCATCAAGAATTAGCGTTATATCTTTGTTCACTGTTGTATTAGCTTATTTTTGAGATGACATGTCTGCAGTCAAATCGAATGAGTATTATTTTCTAGGGGTGGGGGCGGTCTCTTGCTACAAATTTGCTTTAGGTTTGCACTATATATGCTGAAATATCTATTGGACAAAAAATAATTTTCTGGAGTTCCATTTCCGATTGCATGCGGAAATGAAGATAGGACTTTAAGATGTTTTTTTTTCACATTTTGCAAATAATTTCCATAAAACCGAATAAGTTTCTAATGGGAAAGAAATTTTTTTTGCCACACCTATTTGAGATATTTTGAAAAAGTTAGAGGTTTTCTCACGGTGTGGGTACACAGAGTTGGGCCCAGTCTAACATAACGTTGGTTTTACATGTCTTATTTTTAAATCGATAGACAATACGCGATTCATATTGGATCAATGATATGTAACCTACTTTTTAATGCCGAGTCCGAACGGCGTATCTTTAAACACCACTACGTATCTTTAAACTAAACTACAGAGAAGTTTTTCATGGCTGAAATACCCAGAAAATTTCGCCAACATTACACTGAAAGGGTATTTTTGCCACCGTTGAAAATGAGATGTTGGGAATCGAAGGCATACTATTGCACCACGGTAGTACTAAATGAAAGCATATTTATACAAATTTTTCTTCTTCGGTGAAGGAAGGCAAATGAAAAAACTGATCGGAAACCGATTCCAGTTCCACCAAATCTCTGCAACCACAAAAACCAAACCAAAATCCTCCTGTCTACAATAGTGTATTTAGAGGACTTTCGAATAACATAATATCGCTGTAAACAGGACCATAAGAAGTACATTCGATAAAAATTCCCAAAGGATCCTCCAACAGACCTTAAACTGCACTCAAACAAAAATTTTAAACTTTATTGAGGGAAGTACCCTAAAGAGTGGACCGATATTGCTCATTTTCGAGCTTAAACTAAGTTTCGAGATCAAAAGTTTGGATCAAATTGGTTGCTCCGTTCAATAAATATCGCGTGTACTATTCTAGCGTTAATTGTTAAACTTTCGTGGGGAAGGTACTGGAAGGAGTTTACCGATAAGCACCATCTTTGAACTTTATCCAAGACTCGCAGAAATATTACGATATTTCTTCGTTTGAGCCAATGCAGTAACCCGTTCTAAAGTTGTCGTGTGCCCAGCCACTACAGAGGTTGTTACAGCTTTTGGGCCATTTTCTCAGGCAGTATGGACATGCCCCTGAAAAAAATATTGTACTGTCGTAATAAAGGCCCGTGAACAACCTGTTGCAAAATCAAAAAATTTCGAGAGCTGGTCTTAAACTAAAATTTACCGAGTGGAGTGGACCGATATGGCCCAACATTGAGCTTGATCTATATTTGGACAAAATATTAGGAGTGCCAAATGTTGGTCCGAATCGGTTGATCCGTTACAGAGTTGTAGTGCTCTCTTGCCAGACGGACATCCCTAAATCTATTTCAAATTTTTGAATCGGATTTCTTCCAAGCATACCTGAGGCCTAAAACCATTATTTCGATGAGACACATTTTGATCGTATGAAAGTCTGTAAATACCCTCATTAGCCTAAATGCTGAGCGTATAAAACATGTATATTGGGCAAAATTGAGTTCATGGATTTTTTTTTAAAGCAGAATTCTTAAGAGTTTTTGTGGGCATGCAAAGACCTTATAGGGTACCAGAATTTCATTTTAAAAGAATTCAAGACTGGTTGCCAGAGTTTTGCTTGCTTCTGAACAATTTATGAGAAGATTCACGATAGGAATAGACGATAGAATTTGTCATTAACAAAACCACAATTGGGCGCCAGAATTTCGCGACGGGTACACTATTGGCCTTCTGGAATTCTTTATGATAAAATCCACAGTTGGACACCAAAATTTCATTACGATGATAACCAGGACCGAAAATATGGGCACCAAAATATCTACAAATGGCTTCTTGATGAAAATGTGGCTAAAAAAATTGTAGTCCCTAATTTATAGCTGAATCGGATAAAAAATACGACCTGTGCGATGCGAACAAAAATACATGAACAGACGGACGGACGGACATGCATAAATCGACTCAGAAAGTGATTATATGTACACTAGCGATCATCTGAATAGGTTTGAATTTTTTTCTTTTTATATGTTAAGGTATCTTCTGATGTGTTTGTATTGCAGATCCATACTATTTACTTTTTGAGAGTCCCATACTATGCCAAATTCAAATTTAACTCAAAGGGGCATGATATCGCCGACTTTTATAGTGCTGTATAACCTCAGTAGTCCTTTCTTTTGTACTTATTCGTGTTTGTTTTATGACTTGTGAACAGAAAAAAACTTTTTGACCTCACTATATAGGTATTACAGCACTATAAAAGTCGGCGATATCATGCCCCTTTAACTTAAATTTGATTTACAATTTTCTACTTTATTGTCGTCGAAGAGATATTCTTCCAGACCAATTTTCGAACATTAATGATACATGTGGTCAACTATGGTGGATTTGTAAGCATGATGCTACTTAAATTTGTACTGCAAGGATAGTTAAAAATTAAACCTGAGCTAAAATACCAACTATTTTCAATGACCTTCCTAATTTATCCATGCTAATAATATGGCTAACACTTGGTATTTGCTTTCAGACAATTTTCGAAGCTCAGAGATCTAACGAAATCAAAAAGTCATTTAAAGCAGGTTTATAAAACGTTTTTGTTGGAATATTTCTTGATTTTATCTGAAAGTTCCTACTAACTTTTCCATGTTGAGAATTGAACCCACGTTCCTAATAAAGCTGGACAGATTTATTGTAGGATTTATCAGAATGTTCCATTTTACTAAACTAAACTAATAATTGCGCAATATCTGTTGGGTAGTACCATTTTTTAATTTTATTTGATTCAAACCTATTCTGATGATCGCAAAAATTGGACACTTTTTTGTAAATTTTTCATTATAATTGGGATATTTTCCGATAACAACATGGCAGCACCGTCAAGTTTTTTCTTGGGAATGTTGGCATAGTATGGGACTCTCAAAAACTAAATAGTATGGGTCTGTAATACGAACACATCAGAAGATACCTTACCATATAAAAAGAAAGAAAATCAAAACTATTCAGATGGTCGCTAGTGTTGTAACGTGACCGTTACAAACTATCTATCTACCTATACGCCTGTTTTATTTTTTTAACATTGCCACTAAAACCAACCCCTTATTATCAATAATAATTAATAAAATAAAACCAATACCGGTTTTATTCCATTTTAGCTAAATTCTCCCATGAACACTACCCATCCTAATACACGTTTTATACTCGGTACCTGGACAAAACTCACAAAACTACGCAAAAGACACCACACTGGTGCCAACCAACAACAAACAAATAGCAGTTGCCTATTCGCCAACACTACCCACCCCAACATACGTTTGGCACCAAAGGCAAACATACATACGCACACCACACATCACTCTTGTTGACAACACATTATAATTTCGCACCACCATTTGTACTACATCCATAATGCCAATATTGATTCTGGTGTGTTTATTGACATCTCGCGGCACATGTACTTCTCATTCACTCTGTAACCGCATATATAAGATGGTCAGTTTTCCATCATAGAGTCGGTCGAGAGACTTTACCGTGAAACAAGCATAGTGATGTGTGGCTTGTCCGCAATCTCAGTTGCCTGTTAGTGATCTTAAGTCATCCGACCCCGTAGCCAGCTATTCATAGCTAGCTACTGTGGCCAGCTAATTGTAGCCAGTCACCTGCTCGTTGCCAGCTCCCCTACTCTTGCCAGCTCTATAATAAGCGTGGCCAGCTATTTATAGCCAGCTACCTGCTCTTTGCCAGCCCCCTGCTCTTGCCAGCTCTATAATAACCGTGGCCAGCTATTTATAGCCAGCTACCTGCTCTTTGCCAGCTCCCCCGCTCTTAGCCAGCTCTATAATAACAGTGGCCAGCTATTTATAGCCAGTTACCTGCTCTTTGCCAGCTCCCCCGCTCTTAGCCAGCTCTATAATAACCGTGGCCAGCTATTTATAGCCAGCTACCTGCTCTTAGCCAGCTCCATAATAACCGTGTCAAGAAATTTATAGCCAGCTACCTGCTCTTTGCCAGCTCCACTGCTCTTAGCCAGCTCCATAATAACCGTGGCCAGCTATTTATTGCCAGCTACCTGCTCTTAGCCAGCTCCATAACCGTAGCCAGCTATTTACAGCCAGCTACCTGCTCTTTGCCAGCTCCCCTGCTCTTAGCCACCTCCATAACCGTAGCCAGCTATTTACAGCCAGCTACCTGCTCTTTGCCAGCTCACCCACTCGTTGCCAGCTCTCCCGCTCGTTGCCAGCTTCCTTGTTCGATGCCAGCTCCTGACCGAATCTAGTACCCCATCTAGCCCGCTTGTGACCAGTCTGCCGCCGAACGCTTGCTGCCAGCTCAACGCCCGCTGTCGTCCGCAGTCAGCTCGCCGTCCGCAACCAGCCCGCTTGTGACTAGCCTGCCGCCTAGCTCGCCGCCCAACGCTCGCAGCCAACCCGCCGTGCGCAGTCGACAACCGCTTGTGGCCAGGTACTCGCTTGCAGCCATCGCCGTGTTCATAATCAGCAGCTTGTGATATCCTACCTGCTCACCGTCAGTACGTTTACAGCACCAGAATATTCAACAACGCCTGTGTAAATTCCCTAAACGCACCCGTACACCGAAATAGAAGAACCGAGGGCGCGATTTCCCACCGGATTTGTACCATCTTATATATACACTAGCAAAGTGCCCGCTACTTCGTATGCGGAAAGGGTATAAAAACAAATAGCAATATATAATATGAAAATGGCGAATTTTAATCAATATTTATTTTAGTACTATTCGTACCTTTTTAGTTCGATTTTCAAAAAGATCAGCCTTATCTCACCTTTACACATTAACAGCGAGACAAACGTTGCAATACTCACTCTAACTCCAAAACACACAGATTCCAGCACAGTCCCTACACTCAACAAATTGGGTACACTTATAGCACGTTTTTCGAAGACATGTCTCAATCCTACACTAACTTGAATACAAAATAAAAACAGTACTCGTAATTCCAAATCTCAAGATTCCAGGTGTATCCGTTCATCGAACTCCAAACTGTATCATTTCGTACTCTTCGTTTTCGAAAACTACCTCATTTCTTCACTTAAACAGTAATCTTAATTCCACATTTCAGGATTTCAGCTCTATCCGTTCATACAAATCCAAATTTAGTACCATTTAGTACTTTTCGTACCCATAAGTACAAATTTTCAAAACTATCTCAGTGCTATGTTCAAACAATAACATTAATTCCAAATTTCAGGATTCCAGATATATCCGATCACTCAAATCCAAATTTGGTACCATTTAGTACTATTCGTATCCAAAGTACGAATTTCTAAACCTACCTCTATCAACACTCCAACATCAATTTTAATTCCCAATTTCACGGTTCTAAAGGTATTCTATCAATGAAATCCAAATTGTACCATATTTAGTACCATTTAGTACTTATGCTACCCATAACTAAACATTTCTATAACTTTATCAATGCTACACTCCAACAGTACTGCTTATTTCAAATCTCGGGATTTCAGCTATATCCGTTCACCCAAATCCAAATTGTACCAAATTTTGTACCTTAGTATTATTCGTACCCATGAGTACGAATTTTCATGATTACCTCAATCTTAATTCCAAATTTCAGGATTACAGCTGCATCCAATCACTGCAATCCAAATTGTACCAAATTTGGTACCATTTAGTAATTTTCGTATCCAACGTACGAATTCCCCAACCTACTTCTATCTACACTCTAACAGTAATCGTAATTCCGAATTTCAGGATTCCAAATGTATCCGATCAAACAAATTAAAATTGTACCAATTTTGGTACCACTTAGTACTTTTCGTACCCATAACTAAACATTTCAAAAACTTAATCAATTCTACACACCAACAGTAATCCTTATTCCGAATCTCGGGATTCCAGCTATATCCGTTCACCGAAATCCAAATTTGGTACCATTTAGTTCTTTTCGTACTCATAAGTACAAATTTTCAAAACTACCTCAGTGCTAAGTTCAAACAATAAGCTTAATTCCGAATTTCAGGATTCCAGATACATCCGATAACTCAAATCCAAATTTGGTTCCATTTAGTACTATTCGTATCCAAAGTACGAATGTCCAAACCTACCTCTATCAACACTCCAACATCAATTTAAATTCCGAATCTCACGATTCCAAATGTATCCTATCACTAAAATCCAAATTGTACCAAATTTAGTACCATTTAGTACTTTTCCCACTGATAACTACAAATTTCCAAAACTTTATCAATCCTACACAGTACTCCTTATTCCAAATCTCGGGATTCCAGCTATATCCGTTCACTCAAATCCAAATTGTACCAAATTTTGTACTATTCGTACCCATGAGTACGAATTTCCACAACTACCTCAATCCTACACGCCAACAGTAATCTTAATTCCAAATTTCAGGATTGCAGCTGCATCCGATCACCGTAATCCAAATTGTACCAAATTTAGTACCATTTAGTACTTTTTGTTCCCATAGGTCCGAACTTCCAAACCTACCTCTATCCAACACTCCAACAGTTATCTTAATTTCCAATTTCAGGATTCCAAATGTATCCGATCACCCAAATCCAAATTGTACCAAATTTGGTACCATATAGTACTTTTCGTAGCCATAGGTATAAATTTTGACAAGTATCTCAATCCCACACTCCAATAGTAATCATAATTTCAAATTTCACTATGCCTGCTCTCTCCGATCACTTAGATTCATATTGTACCAAATTTGGTACCATTTAGTACTTTTCGTACCCAAAAGTACGAATTTCCAAAATACCTCTATCCTACACTCCCACAGTAATCCTAATTCTAAATTTCAGGATTCCAGGTCCATCCGTTCCCTCAAATCCAAATTGTACCTTATTTGGTACTATTTAGTACCTTCCGTACCCATATGTACGAATTTCGAAAACTGTCTCCATATCTCAAACCTACACTCCAACAGTAATAGTAATTCCAAATTTCAGAATTCCAACTTTATCGGTTCGCCCAAATTCACATTTTACCAAATTTAGTACTATTCGTACACATGAGTACACATTTTCAAAACCATCTCCTAATATCAACTTATCTTCTAAACCTTGATTTTCATTCCAAATTTCAAGATTTTAGCTCTGTCCGTTCACGTTATACCAAATGGTACTAAATTTAGTAACTTTTAGTACTTTTCGTACACTTATAGTTCGAATTTCCAAAAACCCTTTGGTACACCTTTCTAACCCTCCATCAGTGAACCTAATTCCAAATTTCAGAATTCTAGCTCTTCGCGTTTGCCTAATACTAAGGGTACCATATTTAGTACCTTTTAGTACTTTTCGTACTGTTCTAGTTTGAATTTCCAAAAACCGAGCCTTATCTGACCTATTCGGACCATGAGTGACCCTCACCCAAAATTTCAAGATTCTAGCTCCAGCCGTTTAGTCTGGGCGTTGATTATCAGTCAGTCAGTCAGTGAGTCAGTGAGTCAGTGAATCAGTGAGTCATCATTACTGAACCCTTTTATAAGTATAGATATAAATATTTGATACTCAACCATAATATTTTATATCTGAAATATCCAACTATATCTGAAATTCCACTTACGTACTATTCTACTTAATAACGCCCAGGAGTTAAATAAAGAATTGAAACTTATACAACTCGTGTTATCACTTAAGGTTTGTGGTTCCTCGAGTTGACCCTGGAGACGACTGAGCTTACCTCAGCCTTAGACAAAACCACTCGTTATAGTGTATATCTTCAAAAGGAACTATGGGTCTATGTCGTTTTCTTTTTCATGTTACATACAAATGCACAAAGACATAATACCCCTTACCACAGTGTGGTGTAGGGTATAAAGACAATAAAAAATTATTTTATTCATTAATAAATCTGTCCAAAAAGCCCACCAAAAATAAATAAACAAATCGTTATATTCAATTGGTCGCAGTAAGCAAATTGCTAATTTTTTTCGATTTTCTGAAATTTACAAGTGGGGGTCACCCCTTAAACGCAGTTCGCCAGATGACACCAAGGGGACCGAGAAAAATGCTGTGCTTTTGAAATTTGAAGCAGGTCAGGCCTATTTCTTTTTGTTTGTTTCGGTTATGGCTAGATATTTAACATTTCTTTTATTTATTTCTTCAATAAAATTGTTTTCTTTTAAATTTTTCAATCATTATAAAGCAAACAATATTTAATATCTATACAAAGAGTCAACGTTCTTTTTTACGTTTTAAGTCGTAGTATCTGCGATGTACACAGTGTTAGTTTATTTTCCAAAAAGCTGTTGTGTGTCAACAACACAAAAAAGAACATCTGCACGCATTAGGTACGATTTTTTCATATTTTTTTTTCTATAAAAACAATTTTTTTCATTGTGTTTTGCAGAACAAAAGATGGTGCATTGTTCGTGCTTGTTTTGCTCATATCTGAGATATGGCAGATTGTAGATTTGTTTTTGTTACCGGCTGTTAGATACTTTTCTGCAGGTTTTTACAGGGAAAATGGTTCGTAAGCCTGTTGCAATTTCCCAACGATTTCAATGCCATTACGTGCTGAGGTTTTTGCGTGAAATCTTAGATGAAAAATATTGCGCTTTAGGTGCCCCCGTTGCAGTTTAGTGGAAAATTAATTGGACATATATAGGAAGAAGAAAGCTTGAGAGGTATAATTAAATAATTTAATTTTTTGTTAAAACAATTTCCTTAATTTAACTTCCTTTTACGAGTAGTAATGTAAATTCATACAATACACATTTTTTCTTATTTTAAACGATGTGTGAACAATTATCTTGACGCCATTATGACGGAACATAATATTGCTATCTGTCATTGCAAATATATTTGTCAGACAAAACTACACCCCAAAACGTCTGTGTAGGGTATTACATATGGGCCGCATGGCCTCAATCTTTATCATGGCCTTTATAAACATTTCACTTATCTATATATATAAAAGAGCTTAGTGATGACTGAGTGAGTGAGTGAGTGAGTGACTGACTGGCATATCATCGCCCAGACGAAACCGCTGAAGCTAGAAAGCTGAAATTTTGACTGTGGGTTGCTGTTGGTGTGTAGGGGTGAGATAAGGCTGGGTTTTTGGAAATTCGACCTAGAAGGGTACAAAAAGTACAAAAAGGTACTAAATATGGTACCCTTTGTATTAGGCAAACGGGAAAAGCTAGAATTCTGAAATTTGGAATGAGCATAACTGATGGAGCGTTAGAAAGATGTACCACAGGGTTTTTCGAAATTCCACCTCTAAGTGTACGAAAAGTACTAAAAGTTACAAAATTTAGTACCAGTTGTATATTATGAACGGATTTAGTTAGAAACTTGGAATTTGGTATGTAAATGAAGGTTGGGAAGTGGTGTTATAAAAGAAAATGGTTTAGGATATTCGTACTCATGTGTACGAAAAGTACTAAATGGTACTAAATTTAGTACAATTTGGATTGGGGTGAAAAGATAGAGCTGGAAACCTGAAATTTGGAATTAAGATTACTGACGGAGTATAGGATTGAGATATGGGGGTAGTTTTGGAAATTCGTACTTATGTGTACGAAAAGTACTAAATGGTACTAAATTTAGTACAACTTGGATTTGGGGTGAACGGATAGAATTCGAAAACTGAAATTTGGAATTAAGATTACCGTTGGCGTGTAGGATTGAGATAGGTTTGGAAATTCGTAAATTATGTGAACGAAAAGTACTAAAAGGTACTGTATTTAGTACTACTTGGATTTGGGTTAACGGAAATAGCTGGAAACCTGAAATTTAGGATTAAGATTACTGTTGCAGTGTAGGATTGAGATATGGGGTAGTTTTGGAAATTTGTACTTATGTGTACGAAGAGTACTAAATGGTACTAAATTTGGTAGAATTTGTAATTGATTGAACGGATAGGTCTGGAAACCTGAAATTTGGAGTTAAGGTTACAGTTGGAGTGTGGGATTGAAGAAGATTTGGAAATTCGTAATTATGGGTACGAAAAGTACTAAATAGTACTAAATTTGGTACAATTTGTATTTGGTGGACGAATAGAGCTGGAATCCTGAAATTTGGCATTAAGATTACTGTTGGAGTGTAGGATTGAAGTGGTTTTAGAAATTAGTACTTATGGGTACGGAAAGTTTTAAATGGTACTAAATTTCGTACAATTTCGATTTGGGTGAAAGCATAGAGCTGGAATCCTGACATTTGGAATTAAGATTACTGTTGAAGTGTAGGATTGATGTTGTTTTGGAAATTCGTACTTATGGGTACTAAAAGTTACAAAATTTAGTACAAGTTGTATATTTTGAAGGGATTTAGCTGGAAATTTGGAATTTGGTATGTAAATGAAGATTGGGAAGTGGTGTTTATAAAAGGAAGTGGCTTAGGAAATTCGTACTCAAGTGTACGAAAAGTACTAAATGATACTAAATTTAGTACAATTTGGATTTGGGTGAAAGGATAGAGCTGGAAACCTGCAATTTGGAATTAAGACGGAGTATAGCATTGAGATATGGGGGTAGTTTTGGAAATTCGTACTTTGTCTACGAAAAGTACTAAATGGTGCTAAATTTAGTACAACTTTGATTTGGGTGAACGGATAGAATTAAGATTACTGTTGGAGTGTAGGATTGAGATAGGTTTGGAGATTCGTAAATGATGTGAACGAAAAGTACTAATTGGTACTGTATTTAGTATAACTTGGATTTAAGTTAACGGAAATAGCTGGTGAACAGAAATTTGGGATTAAGATTACTGTTGCAGTGTAGGATTGAGATATGGGATAGGTTAAGAAATTTGTACATATGTGTACGAAAAGTACTAAATTTGGTACAATTTGGAATTGATTGAACGTATAGGTCTGGAAACCTGAAATTTGGAGATAAGGTTACAGTTGGAGTGTGGGATTGAAGAAGATTTGGAAATTCGTGATTATGGGTACGAAAGTACAAAATAGTACTAAATTTGTTACAATTTGTATTTGGGTGAACGGATAGAACTGGAATCTTGAAATTTGGAATTAACATTACTGTTGGAGTATAGGATTGAGGTAGTTTTGGAAATTCGTACTTATGGGTACTGAAAGAAAAAAATGGTACTAAATTTGGTACAATTTGTATTTGGTGAACGAATAGAGCTGGAATCCTGAAATTTGGAATTAAGATTAATGTTGGAGTGTGGGATTAAAGTAGTTTTGGAAATTAGTACTTATGGGTACGGAAAGGTTTAAATGGTACTTAATTTCATACTATTTCGATTTGGGTGAACGGATAGAGCTGGAATCCTGAAATTTGGAATTAAGATTACTGTTGGACTGTAGGATTGAGGAAGTTTTGGAAATTCATACTTATGGGTAAAAAAGTACTAAATGGTACTGAATTTGGTACACTTTGGATTTGGATGAAATGATGAAATTTGGAATTAAGATTACTGTTGAGTTGTAGGATTGAGGGAGTTTTGTAAAATTCGTACTTATCGTTATGATAAGTATTAAATTTCGTACAATTTAGATATGGTTGAACGGAGAGAGCTGGAGT
>NW_027411644.1:316892757-317004754 GCF_047663935.1 Musca autumnalis | reverse complement strand
ACATTACTGTGTTTTTAGCCTATGAACTGTCGTGGGAAAATATTTTCTTTATTTCTTTGTCACACAACACATACGCACACACACAGCCATACTCTCTAACAAAATGTTACTATCTACAAGTTTGTTGGTTTCATTGTTTGATGCCATCAAAAAACCACAAAAGAACAATTTTTTATATGGAAAAAACTTTAAACAAGACTACTGTTGCCGTTGTTGTAGTAGTAGCTAAGAACAAGGGAAAATAAACACACGCACACATTCACATTTTTCAAACGTATACGCATCAATATCATCAACCAACCAACATTGTGCCTTTTTTCCAAGCTCAAGGCAACCAAGTTGTTAGTGGGAAGAAAAATCACAAAACTTTAGTCATTGTTCAACATCTTTCAAAAGATATGTACATATGTACATACATAGATACACATGTATGAATGTTAAGTTTGTTTCATGTTTCCTTGCTTTCACTTTTTTGTTCTCGTCATGATTTTGATTTTTATTCTTTTGTTACCTCTATTCCTCGTTATTCTTGTGAAAGTTTTCTGTGGTGTTCAAACATTGGCTTGCCAAACTCAGAAATTTGCATCTAAATAAGGGAATTCTTAAGGAATACCATAAATTATTACAAATTGGAACCAGGGGAAAAGTTTTAACTTCTTTTATTTTCCCAAGTTTTTTTTTTTATGGGTTTATTGGTACAGTAACCGGAACACAGAAAAAGCATCTGTTTTAATGGAAAATTAAATCAGCCACTCATGTATGCAAATTATAGGTCATTGTTCATGTATCCATTCGAATACAACTTTGTTTGCTACTTGTGGATATAAACAGATTAACACAATAATATCCATATGAAGAAATCCGAAACACTCTGGCTAAGATATAGATTTAAGTTATTATTACAACCAATCAGGTACTAAGGTACTAAGAGATGAATCCTAAAACAATTTAAGACAAAAGCAGGTCGGAGGTCTGTTATGTTAATAGATGCTTCGGCATCAGAATATGAAATACGAATAGAAAAGCTTTAGATAAACTAATCAAAATTATCTCATATTTGTTCATATACATACATATATTACACCGTACACCTGGAATTTTTTTGTTTTGAAGCTTGGTTGTGAAATTTAATTTTACATATTTTTTTTCGTTGACACTATTCTTCTTAAGTGGATATTTGTGGGAGAAAATCCAATATATTCAGAAAAAAAATACGAAATTCACCCTTAATAAATGATGTTGTGTATACCAAAATTGGAGCAAGTTTTTTCATGATAGTTGTTAGGTTTACAGATTTCTTTTATTTAGAAACTTACATTAAAGTTTAGTGCCGAACAGTTTTTTGCTTTGACGTTCACCTCAAAAAATTACATTTTATGGGAGATTTTGGTTCAAATCTGAAATTATCAAGAAAGTAAACCAACATAAAAATTCTTGTTCTTATACCCCAGTTATTGCTGTCATTTTCCTTAACTCCATTACATCTATCTATTATGAGATTTATACTGAAATTTGACGTAGAGTATTTCATTCTTTGACACCATATGTCTAGCATAAGTTTCATGTTACTTTCATGCGTCAACTCAAAAAAGTGCAAAATAATTGCAAGCAAAAAATTCAACAACAAAAAATGTCGGTTTTTTTAATAAAATTGATTCTGAAATCACTGTGCGACAACCAAAAAAATGTTTATATTTTATTTATTGCATATTATTGCCAATATTTCGAAATTACATTGTATTTCATCTTCAGGGATTATAGAAACCCACAGCACTTGAATTTTGGGAAGTACTTTCAATGGATGCACTTTTCTAGAAATGTTAATTCTTCCTTCTTCGGTAAAGGATTTGTGACAACAAACGAAATCTAAAACTGATCGGAAACAGGCTGTTCTTCGTCAAAATCTCAACAACTATAAGTCGGCTTTACGGACAGGAATATATCCTGAGCCTGTGTGAATTGAAACTTTAATCTATGGACAGATCGCAAAGAAGCTACACAACCAAAATCGTTTAACCCAAAAACTATGTATTAGGAGTTTTTAGAATTTTGTAGCCATTTTCGGACGTATGAACTTGCAAACAAACTGTGGATTTGTAGCTTTGATCATAAGTGTTGCGTAGGAGGTACCTGAAGAAATGGACCGACATAGTTCATTTTTAGAGTAGGTCTTAGTTTGGGAGTCATTCCTTTTAAAAGATATTGCGCCCACCAGTAATTTCAGTTGTCACAGCATAAATTTCACCTTTTGGAATTATGTCGGGAAATATGGACTTGTCCACGAAAAACAGAATACCGCTTTAAAAACAAGGAATACCTTCAGTAAAAATTTCTAAAGATCCTCGAACAGACCTGAAACTGCACTTAAACAACTATTTTGAAAACTAAGTTTGGACAAAATATATGGACCAAATCTGTTGCTCCGTTCAAGAAAAATCGCGCATAACACCTTAGATAAAATTCTTGAAATATGGGGGGGGGGGGAATGCCAGAAGGACTAGACTGAAAAGCACCATTATCGAACTTTATTTAAGGCTCGTAGAAACATAGTTTCGTCCGGTCCGAAAGTTGTCTTGCGCACCAATCATGGTGGCAGTAGGTGTTCTTTACAGATTTCGGGCCATGTTCTCTGGAAGTATGGACCTGCCCCTGAAAAAAACTTGTACTGTAGTAATAGGGGTCCCGAGAACATTTGTTGCAAAAAAGCAAAGCGTTTCCAGAGAGGTATTTTTATTTATTAATTTATTTCTTATTTTTATTTATCGCTAAATTATTAGCATAAAGGAAGTGAAGCCATGACTACTGAGGGATAAGCTTACACAGCTTATCCTGAGAGTTCTTAAACTGCACTTATCAGAAAATTTTTGAAATACTCTTCGGAAGGTTACCAAAAGAGTGGATCGATATGGCCCATCTTCGAAGTTGATCAAAATTTGGACACGAAATTTTAATTTTACCTGTAATTTTGCAACAAGAATTACTGTATTTAGTTTACGACAATCATAAAAATTATCGCTTAATTTACACTGCTTACTTAGCTAATTATTTTTTTACTCTCTCTCGCTCTCTCTAATTTTTTGACTGTGCTTCTACATCGGTGGCGCTCAAAATATTTTGTGCATTAATCTCTTTTAGAACAGTGATACTCAAATATTTTATGCATTAGCCTATCGGAGAGTGTCTTTCCCTTGATAAACAACGTCAGATAAAAATGAAGAGAGCATAAGTTGTTGTTTTACATCAGTTAACGTATATGGGCGAGCATAGCCGTCTTAAAAGTCTTTCCGTTGCTAAACCACGACAGATGAGGATAAAGAGTATGAATGTTATTGTTGTAGTCACGTTAAGGTATATGAGTCATCTTGGCTGTTCTACATTGTGACATAATTCATTGTAACTCCTCCTACTCCCTCGTATTTATTACCGCTGCCCCCATAGATGCGTTGTTTACTTTCATTTGTTTGTTTGTATACGAGTATGTTTGTATGCGCATTTCGTTTTAACATTGGAGAACCTCCCAGATAAAAAAATGCCAGGACAGTCTTTACCCAAGCGGGTATAAATAGAGTAAAGCTGTGTGCTTACTAGTTACTAGAGTTTGCAGTGCGCTGGTAGAGAAATAATGTCTCCCGTGAATAAGTGAATAACGTCAATAACGAACTGCAGAATAGTATTCTAAAACAAACCCTCGTTATATATATCCTCCACCATAATATGGAGGGTATACTTAAATTTGTCATTCCGTTTGTAACCCTTCGAAATACTCATCGGATACCCTATAAAATATATATATATATTATATATATATATATATATATATATATATATATATATATATATATATATATATATATATATATATATATATTCATGATCCGTCTGTTGAAATCAAGATACAGCTCGCAATTTTTAAGATAGATAATTTGGTATAGAATTTTCTAATACTCCTAGGATGTTTGATATTGCAAATGGGATATGTCGGTCCACGTTTTGATATAGTCCACCCGATTTTCGGTATTTTGAAGGTTGTCGCCTCAATATTCCACTGAAATGGCTAAAATTTGGTATTTGCTCTTCATTTGGTGTACGAAACGTTCCATATGAAATTTGTTGGTATAGTTTCACGCCTTCATATAGCCCCCATAGAGCATACCTCCCGATTTTCGGTGTTTTGAAGGTTGTGGTCTAAATATTCCTCAGAAATGGCTGAAATTTGGTATTTAGTCTTCATTGGATGTATGAAACTTTGTCCCGGAAATGTTTGGGTATAGGTACACGCCTTAGTATAGCCCCCATAGAACGGTACCCCCCTATTTCCTGTATTTTGAAGGTTGTGGCCTCAATATTCCACCGAAATGGCTAAAATTTGGTATTTAGACTACGTCGGAAGTCTTTATTTTATTTGGTCTTTATTAGACGCTCCTTCATATAGCCCCCATAGAACGGTGCCTCCCGATTTTCGGTATTTGGAAGATTGTGGCCACAACAACCCACCGAAATGTCTGAGATTTGGCATTTAGACTACGTCGGAAGTAAAAACCTTTTCGTCTGAATTTCGTCTGTATAGGTCCACGTTTCGTTATAGCCCTCATAGAACGGTACCTCCCGATTTTCGTAATTGTGAAGGTTGTGACGTCAATATCCCACCGAAATGACTGAAATTTTTTATTAAGTCTTCCGTGGGGTCATAAACTGTTCAGGAAAAGAATTATCGGTATACATAGATCCACGTCTTCCTATATCCCCCTTAGAAGCGTACCTCTTGATTTACTGTTTAGGATTTAACCACATAATCTTACTGAAATATAGGAAATTTGGTATTTAGTGTTCTTTGAGTCTAAAAACTTTACGCCAGAAATTTGTCGGTATAGATCGACGTTTTGATATAGTCCCCGTAGAGCGGTACCTCCGAAATTTTCGTAGTTTGAAGGTTAGCGACATTATTTTACCGAAATTTCTGAGATTTGGTATTAAGTCTTCTTCATAAGCGAAATAAAACTAATTGTTCCATTTTACTTCAATACCACTCGTGGTGGAGGGTATGACAAGTTAATGCCTTTCTTACTTGGTTTTGGTACAAATCGTTTAGGGGAATTAAACAACGTCTACATTCGATTAAGTCAAACCCTAATTCCATAACAACATGTAATATGAAGTGCATTCCAATAGAAATGCTCCAAGTTCAATGAATTCCAGATATTTTTGAGCACTCTGCCAAAATCTCCACCACTTGGCTTTGCATCGTTTTTTTTTGTTGTAGCTTTCTTCAAAATAATTAGTTGTATTCTGTAAGACCTTCTGTGATTCAGTCATACCAGCTGACCGCACCAAATATATTGAATTTTCCTGATTTAGCCGCTTGACCAGGCTTTCATTGTGATGTCAAATTACTTCTTTTCACTGGGTTTAAGCAACAATTGCTATATACCCCGAAAACCGTTTCTTTAACAGAAACTTTGACATTTTATAGCGATTGAAATAATGTTGTGATTGCACTTTGAGATCTCCGGAAACCCAAATATATGTATTTATAGATTGTTTTTAGCTGGATCTAGCGCCAATATTTCATGGTATTGTATACTTTTGTGCTAATCAAACATATGTATGTGTAATAAATACCCTTTCCATATAATAGTATATGGTTTTGACCCTTCTGAGTTGTTTTCTTGTTTTCTACCATCCTTGTCTTCTTTTCATTTCATATAATGCAATAACGTATGTGAGCTGTCAGTTTTGCAGCAATATAAAAACTTTAATTAATTAAATTTCTTCTACATTCACCAAAGCCTTTGACTAGAATACTGTTCGCTATGTAAAAGTTTCTTCACCACATATTCCTAGAAAACTTATTATAAATTGTTTAATTAAGCTGTTTCCTACTGCAGATGATTTAAGGGCATCATAACGGAATTATGGGATTTATGGAAAAATATGTACATACATACGTGTATGTGATATGATAGATTCCATCATATGTGGAAATTGAAATTTTAACTAAGAAATTTGGGATGTGGATTCGTATACCATAAATTATTTAGCATATCATTAATCATGTGTTATACGGAAGTGAAAGCTGAACATGAGCAGATTGATAGCTCTACGTTTTGCACGGTCAATGAAGACACCCCTACCAGAATTAGAGGAGAGTGTCACAGTTCACCAGACATAATCATCGTGTCACCTGTTCTGACAAATGACGTCACCTGGCAACCCGTTATTTCCCTTGGATCAGACCATATCCCCATAATTCTCTCCATTAGCAGACCACCAGATTTCATCACCTCTGAACGCCGCACGTTCGTCAATCAAAGGAAAGCTGATTGGCCGAGTTTCAGAGAGTTCAACAATCACCGCTTCAGAGAACTGCCCAATCCTTGTTCGGGTATCGAAAAGGACGTTCCGAGATATCATCACTGCTGCAGCCGCTCACCATATCCCTGATGGTCGAATATCCGAAGTAAGATCAAACTTCCGAGTAGAGGCGACGGGATTAGCAAATGAGCGTTATGAGCTTCGTCGATCCAACCCCAATGACCCCAGAGTCAGGGAACTGACAGGCTGGTCGGCGAACATAAGCGGAACAAGTGGTCAAATCATCTGAATAGTTGCAACATTGGAGCCGGTATAAGGGAATTGTGGGCAATGGATAAGTCACTCTCGAACCCTGAAAGGAAGGATGATAGGACTTCAGTTACGTTTGGTGACGTTACGTTGACTGAACCGAAGAGGTGCGCAAGTTATTTCAATCGACAGTTTGTAGAGCACCCTGAGAGTGACAGGGCGAAGAGGAGAGTATTACGTCGAGAGAGATCTGATGCTCTTCCTGTCGAGGATGAACCACCACAGTTTACAATGGTTAATGTTGTGAATGGAATTTCCATGGTAATGATGAAGCAGCTTCATTGTTCCCGAAGTCTGGAAATGAGCAGGGTGGTCACGCTACCGAAACCAAGCAAGGATACCAGCCGATTTCGCTTTTGTCGCCCGTAGCAAAGACCCTTGAGGCCTTAGTCCTCCGCAGTATCAGGAAGAGCTATCAAGTTGCCGATCATCAGCATGTATTCCATAAGCAACACCGCACGGTAACAGCGCTGCACTTCATCTCCACATATATTTTTCATGGACTCAAGCAGAGACCGCCGTGTGATAGAAAGTGATGGTGCAGCTTGACTTATCAAAAGCCTTTGATACAGTCAGGCACTCCACGCTGTTTGAGGACATTGAGCAGACAACCTACCGGTTGTCCAAGCTTGAAACGTTGGATAGTCGACTATATTTGTGGACGCCAGTCGTAGGTTGAATTCAGGAACAAGAAGTCCAAACCCCGTAGAGTGTTCCCAAAGGTGGAGTGATATCTAGGGAACTGTTTAACCTCTACCTCTCCTGTATTCCGCCCCCTCCAGACGGCATCGAGATCGTAACGTATGCGGATGACTGCACGATCCTGGCGTCAGATACCTTCCCTGATGACATCTGTGAGAGACAGAACTCCAATTTAACCGATCTTACCACCTTTTTCCACGCGAGGAATATGCAGATTTTCGCCACAAAATCTACAGCCACTGTTCACCACGTGGACAGCGCAGTTTGGAAGAGAATTAAATGTCGTGGTCGACGGTAGCGGAATTCCGACCACAAATTGCCCCAAAATTTAAGGGATCACATTTGACACTACTTTCAAGTCGTGGCGCGAACGCCACAGCTATCTGCGACAAACTGAAAAGCAGGAACAAGATCCTCAAGTCCCTAGCCGGCAGCACTTAAGGTGCAGATAAAGAAACCTTGTTGGCCACATATAACGCGATAGGTCGGTATGTGATAATCTATGAGACTGCAGTTATGTCCCCATGGTTATGTGATACGAATTGGAAAAGATTCAAACCTGTTAGAATGCCGCCCAGAGAACAGCAACAGGTTGCCTCCTCAAGTCTTCAGTCGACCATCTATATGAGGAGGCAAAGATTCTTCCAGTAAAGCAACACATTGAGATGCTTTCGTTGCAGTACTTGTTTGGGTGTTACAGTGAGAGCCATCCCAATCACCATCTGCTGGCTAGTCCCGACACATTCAGGCATATGAGGAAGAATATTCATACTCTAGAGAGGGAGGTCCAACAATATAGGAGAGAACCCCTAGATCAACAGGCATGTCAAGCAGGTTTAAATAGTATTCACACAGAAGCAGTTGCTAAGGCCATAGGCAAATATAGTTCGAATAAAGTCCTCGGAGTACATCCCCCATCTATCGCAGGTGTGGAGCGTCAGCTGCCCCGACAAACCAGAGTAATTTTGGCTGAACTACGCTCGGGATATTGCAGGCGCCTAAATTCTTATTGCAAAAAATCAACCGCGCCGTCAAGACATCTGCCCAGTATGCGGAATGGGCCCGCAGGACACAAAACACATTTTCAACTGCCCCTCCAGCCACTTTCCTTGAAATGGAGATATACCCAGAGCCACATTGAACAGAAGAACGAACATACAAACATAATAATAAACACTGTAACAACAATAACAACTAATTCATGTGAGATCGCAGGTCTTACTAATCTGTTACAGTTCTTAATTTTTTTTCTGCGTGTTTATTTGCTACACGAATCCATTTCTTTTTTACTGTTTCATAGTTGCTGACTCAGTGGTTTATGAGTTCTTCCAATAGTGCAATTCTCTAACTAATTTTTTGAGTTACCTACAAAAATTGGTAAAATTAAAACGCAAAGTTATGAATGAAAAGTTCAAATAAAAGTTGGCAACACTCTTGCTATCGGTAGAACTTTACGACTGTTTTTTATTCGTCGCTAACATTGCGAAAATCATCGTTTTATAAGCATTTTAATTTTACCGACATTTGTCGGCAACTCAAAAAAAGAGTTAGAGAATGGCACCACAGTTGTGTTGATCCATTGATATTTGGTAGATAACATAAAAAGTCATTTCAGAAACATTACCTACTTTACTTAAGTGACTCTCCGCAGAACATTTGTCCTAAAAGCCGAATTAAGACTGGATTTACAATCCTATCTATTTGTTGCTTTGTTTTCCAATTTCAAATAGGATGATTTTAACTATCGTCTTCCAATTGTTTACTCCATCGGAGCGTAGGCATTCTCGTTCTGTTACTTTGTTTGCAGATCGACCCAAGATGTCAATTTTATAGGCATAAGCAAGTAACATGTGTATAGTGAGCCATATCTTTTGACATTTGCATCTCGTTTAAAACCTTTTCCAGTCGGCTGTTGAAAATATCACACTAAAGGTTGTCTGTTTTTCCGAAACCTTCTGGGTACTAAACTGTTCGGAGCGGCACTTTCCTATCTTAACTGAGGACCTGTTTGCAAAGTCTAATCAGCTTTGCAGGCAAATTTAGAAATCGTAAATATGGCAACTTTACTCAAAAATTAAAGTACATAGAACTAATGAGATTCTTTTTGAATTCCATTCCTAAGTATCCCACGACAAATGCACCATATTTAGTTGTGTATTGCGTTTTTTTACGACAGCTTTCGATAAACTCTAAAAGCTCACATTTTTTGAAACGAATAGCAAACAAGCAAATGCAGATATTCTATAAACGGCAAAAAAATTTAAAATTTCTCAAGAATTACAACAGCGACAAAAAACTACCCAGTTAAATTTTTTTCCGTATTCGGAACGAAAGTCTGCACAAGTTTCCAATTCTGATGGAGAATTCGGAACAAAATTGTGTGAAGTTGCCCAAGAATTCGGAAAGTTTTGTCGGAAAAAATCGGAAGGAACATTTTGAGGGAATTTTCGATTTTCTCACAATTTCGGAAAAAAAAAACTCTAAAAGAACAATGGGCGGAAAATAGGATGTCTTTCGTATACTTTTTCAGAGTTTCGAAAAAAATCGGATGTTTGATTCGAAATTCGGAAAATTATCGGTGGCAAAATACCCCTTTGTAATGTTTGCAATATTTCCTGAGTATTTCAACCATGAAAAACGTCTCTCACATATCAATAAATTAATATGAATCCATTGATATGTATAAAAGAAGACTCCCTTGTCGGTCCCTTGGCCCATTATTTCAGGAAGTATGGACTTACCCGTTGTAATAGGGACCGCAAATCCCAAATTTTGTGTGGGAGGTACTCGAAGGACGGGACCGATATAGTCCATATTCCAACCTGATACCTGGAGGTAATAATACGATGTGCAAAGTTTGAACCAATCAGAAAATCCCCTTGAGACTTATCTTGCGGATTTGCCATTTCATTTAGGTTTCTTGTTTGTTTTTCAGGGTTTCTTGGAGGTTTTTGGGCTATAATCTCAGCTATAATTACAATCTGCTGAAAAAAACTCAAAACGATTCCAGAGGACTCTTAATTTTCACTTTTCCAAATTTTGTGCGGGACGTACCCGAAGGTGTGGATCACTATAGTCTTACCCGATCTATCGATCGATTGCTCACTTCGCCAGATATCGTTCACACAAATTTTCGAAAAAAATTTTGAACTTTTGTGGGAGAGATGTTGACCTGTAAAGCCTATATTTGAACTTAAACTAAGTTTGGCAAAATATTACGAAGTATAAAATTTGGTTCGAATCGGTAGATCTGTTCGAGAGTTATCGGACAGGGCTAAATAGACTCCAAATTGTCTAAAACGAATTTCGTCCAAACATACTTGGGGCCTAAAACCATTATTTCGATGAGACACATCTTTGGTCTATTTTGTATGTATCCCCTTTACTGTAAATCTTGAGGTATAAAATAGGTGGCGAGAAGACCCCATGCTGCAATGTTTGTATAAGACATCCAATTGGACAACTGAACTGAAAATTTCTCTGTCATGATAGAGACAATTTGTAGCATGGAAGGAAATTGTGGTTCTCTACACAAAACCCATCATATATTAGGCAGTAGGCCCGTTACCTAGCAGACACATTATTGCAATTTGCATCAGAGGAAAGGTCAGTACTTATTTTTCCATATGTAGGCTACTTTGCCGGTATGTGCACTCCAGGAATTAAAATATGGACCAAAAAAAATTTGTATATTTTTCATAAGAAATTAATATCAGATCATCGATAAATAATATCAGATCATCATGCAAAATTAAAGGCATTTTCTTCAACATAAACTCTTACTTCGTGAAAAATTTCGTGATTATTGAGCTATAATTGCGAACTCTAGCGTATTTATAATAACACTACAAACAAAAAACTGGATATATTCGGCTGTAACTTTGCGGTGGTACATGAATTTTTCCCAAAACAAACTTATAATACCCTTTCCACATAGTGGTGTAGGGTATAAAAATAGCAAAGGCGTTCGGTGATTTTTCCAAATCGATCAATGAAACAATTAAACAAGTACCAGTCGGCTTTACTGACAGCCTCTGTGAAACGTTCATATATTGACAATTACGAATCGAATACCGGCTACGCAATTAAAATCATTTTCCTCAATAATTAAATATTTACGAGGTTTTAATATTTTGTGGCCCTTTTTGGACGTATGAACTTCCCGCAAAAAATATATTTGAATTGAAGCTCAAAAGTGTGGGCAGATAGTGTTCATCTTGAAACTTTATGTAGGTTTGGACAAAATATTACGAAGGCCAAATTTTGGACCGAATCGGCAGATCCGTTCAAGATTTATCATGCGCTCCTTCCACATTTTTCCTGAGACAAAAGCTGTAAAAAAAACTATGGCACCATATCGCTTATTTACACAAAGAGTGTCACATCTCAAAAAATTCAATTTCGAGAAAAACGCGTTTAAAGTTGTCGATCGAAATTATACTTCCTAACTTAAACAGATTATTATGCAGAAAATAGAATAGCATCTTTGCAATAATATGTCTGCTTTTGCAAAGAGCTGGCCAGATATCAGTGCAATATCAAGCAAGATTTGATATGTTTTAGTACTTAGTGAACTCGCAAACCTTTTTATACCCTCAGCCTTTAGGCTAAAGAGGGTATTTACACTTTGATACGACCAAAAATGTGCCTCATCGAAATAATGAGTAGATCTAGCAATGTCCGTCTGTCTGTCTGTCTGGCTGGCTGGTGCGCACGATAACTCTCGAACGGATCAATCGATTCGGTTCAAATTTTGGGTATCGAAATATTTTGTCCAGATTCGATTTAAGTTCGAATATGGGCCATATAGGTCTACTCCTTCAGGTACCCCCCCCCCACAAATGTTCAAAAATTGTCGCAAAACTTGTGCGCACGATAACTCTTGTAGGGAATAACCGATTTGGTCCATATTTTACACATCGTGTAATTTCTACCAAACTTAGATGAGGTTCCAATATGGACTCAATCGGTACACTCCTTCGGGTACCTCCCACACAAAATTTCGGAAAAGTTCAGTTCAGGACCTGGTCTCGAATCGCTTTGATTTTTGTTTACGCAAGTTGTATTCGCTGTCCTCTATACGACGCTGTAAGTTTCATTAGGGGCAAGTCCATACTTCCTGAGAAAATAGCCTGAAAGTTACAAAAAACCCTATGACACCGTGTGTAGTGGTTGGAGCGCAAGATAACGCTCGAACGGATCTGCCGCTTCGGTCCAAAATTTGGCTTTCGTAATATTTTGTTCAAACTTAGTTCAAGTTCAAAGATGGATTATATCTGTCCACTCCTTCCGGTACCTCCTCTAAAAAAGTTCGAAAATGTTCGGAAAATTTGTGCGTACGATAACTCTTGAAGGGAGTAACTGATTTTGTCCATACTTTGAACATCGTGAAATTTCTACCGAGCTTAGATGAGGTTCCTATATGGACTATATCCGTCCACTCCTTCGGGTACCTCCCACACAAAAATTCGGAAAAGTTCAGTTTAGGACCTGCTCTCGAATCGCCTTGGCTTTTGTTGTAACATCTTGTATTCACTGTCCCCTATACGAAGGTACAAGTTTCCTCAGGGGCAAGTCCATACTTCCTGAAAAAATAGCCTGAAAGTTGAGAAACAAACCCTATGACACCATGTTTATGGGTGGAAGCGCAAGATAATACTCGAACGGAAATGCCGATTCCGATTAAAATGTGGCCTTCGTAATATTGTTTCCAAACTTAGTTTAAGTTCGTAGATAAGCCATATCGGTCCACTCCTTCAGGTACCTACCCCACAAATATTCAAAAATATTCAGAGAAATTGTGTGCACGATAACTCTTGATGGGAGTGACCGATTTGGTCCATACTTTACACATTCTCATAATATCTACCAGATATAGATCAGGTTCGAATATAAACTATATTTGTCCTCTTCACCCCGTACCTCCCACACAAAATTTTAGATTAGTTCACTTTAAGACCTGCTATTGAATCACTTTGATTTTTGTGGAAACAACTTACATTTGCTGCCTCAATTACGATGGTAAAAGTTGTTTCAGGGGCAAGTCCATACTTCTTGAGAAAACAGCCCGAAGGGTGTAAAAACCACCTATGGCACCCCCATGGTCTATGTCGGTCCATTCCTTTAAGTACCTTTTCCGCAAAATTTTTGAACTTTAATCCTAATCAACATTTTTGTCGGTTCAAACGACCAACATTTTGAAACCCCCTAAATACATTTACAGTTTTTTGTGAAAAAAGTGTTTCAATTTGCACAGGCAGAGGGTATATCTCTGTCGGCAAAGCCGACTGATACTTTTTTACTTGTTTTGTTGAGTTTTTAGAGATGAACATGAAAACTTGACACTAAATAAAGTGGAAGTCGTAGAAATTGCTAACTCAGAAAACGCATTTGTTGATATACTTAACTCTTTGAGTAAATGAGCGATATGGTGCCACAGTTTTGTTTTACAGCTTTCGGGCTGTTGTCTCAGGAGGAATGTACTTGCCCCAAGGTCAGCGCATACAATTAGTTGCACCAAACATCAAACTGATTCGAGAGCGAAAAGTTTTGAACTTTTGTGGGGGATGTACCCTAAAAAGTGGACCGATATATTCCATGTTTAAGCTTTATCTAAGATTCGCAGAAATAATAAGATGTGCAAATTTGACACCCGGAAGAGTGAACCATCTATGTCTCGTAGAAATTTCACGGTCTGCAACGTATCTCCAAGTATCTTCAAGAGTTATCGTGCGCACATTTTTCTGAACAGTTTTGAACTTTCGTGAGGGAGGTACCGATACGGCTCATCATCGAACTTGAACTAAGTTTGGACAAAATATTACAAAGGCCAAATTTTGGACCAAATCGGTTTATACGTTCGAGAGTTATCGTGCGCTTCCGGCAGGCACGTCTGTTCATACCTCTTGCAATGTAAAAATGTCGCTCAGAAAATTTAAGGTACGGCTCTCATTGACAACTAATCGATTTTGTCGCGTTTTCGTGGTCGTTTTGTGAATTTACTCTGTTTTTGTTCAGAAAAAGACTATATTTTGTTTTTTGTATATTCGTTATAGAACATACAAAAACACAAAACACAGTTTTTTCTGAGCGAGATTTTTGAAGAATATTTCAAAGCTGAAAAACGTCATCTTGTGGTACTTTTATAGCGGCTCTTAAAATAAAGGACGATAAGAATATTGAAGGAAGCGAGTTAGAAGGTCGAAGTGCGCTACGAAAATAATCGATTTGACTGAAGACATGTCATCTCAAAAATAAGCTAAAGCAACAGTGAACAAAGATATAACGCTTATTCCTGATGGCTTACAGGGTATCTAGCAAAAACTTCATCACGCCATAACGCGGAAGTTCGACTCATGGCGGATCTGTCCTTCGGGGTTCCTAATAAACTCACCAAGGTCTTTCTTCCCCTGATTTTCACCTCCATTTTGTTGCACAGTGTTATTATCTTCTGTACCGTCATAGACAGAGGGTACTTAGCTGTTGGCAAAATTCCTTTTTACATGGCTTATTAAATGTTTTATGTGTGGCGTTTAAAGGTTATTTTATTAAACAACACTTTCGTTCCCAAATTTGACATCTTCGTCTATTATTTTTACTATATGTGCTTTCCAAGGCTCCGACAATGAAATTATTACCATTCTTAAAGAATAAACCTATGCCATCTATAGGAACAATTTCCAATAACAAAAATATGTAATTAATTGGATATTTTATTATGCAGCAACATATTTTTAATCTTTGAATATTTTCATTATACATATCAACAAATCAAATGGATTTTAATTGCCTGTATATACTCGTGTATGTCCTTTATGTGTGTGTGTGTGTATTTAATATCATAAATATTAATTATATCTATAAATTTAAACTTTTATTAATACGAAGCATAACTTAGAAAGAGATTTGCTAAATGATACGGTAAGATGGCAGGAAGGCAGGCATCTGTTGTTCGATTATTATTTTACGTTATTAATTTGATATGCAATTTAATTTACAACTTCTGCAGCATAGTTTGCCGTAATGCTTATGGGAAAAGTCTGTGCAAAATGCGAGGGTAGGTAAGGAAGGTCAATGGTGTGAAAAAATTTTATAAAAAATAAGAATAAAAAATAAATGTTTATAAAATAGTATTATAGGAAACAATAAATATATTATAGTAATAATAAATTTATTAAGTAGCAATGGTGAAATTAACAGATATCTCATAATTATTTATATGTATTAAGAAATGCAATGTGAAAATTTTAACTGTATTCTAGTGCGAGGTAATTTTCGGTTTTACCATTTGAACTATAGCAAATGTGTATATCCTTGAAACATACATAATTAAACTTCAACAGTAACCCCACCACAACAAGCTAATCACAATCCTTTACAAACAAACAAACACTTTCACTTATTATGCACAACTCGGTCGGTTGTCATTTTGTAGAAGATTAATGGGATATTAATGATAATTGCATGTAAGAAATTCTACGCAAATGTTATTAATACACAAGTTATGTTGTTATTGTTGCTGTTGCTTTGTCTGCCTCTTCTTCAATCCCTAATTGAATGATGAAAATTAAAATTTACATAATTCAGTGATAAAGACTTCAATGAAATTTGAAAAACTACAAACTAACAGACGTTCGTTCGATGCTTGATTAGCAACAGAGACGAAGGAGTTGATATTGTCGTTATTGCATGCCACAAGGACTACTTAAGGTGTTATTTGGATTTAATTTGTCAATGTAAGTTCGAAAGTAAATTTCAAATGCCCACAATAGTATAAATAGGAATATCAGATTATGATTTTAATAATTTTCTGTGACAGAAATCTAACTACATGCATATGTGGGCAGTCATGTTTAGCTACCTATATATAGAGACTAATAAAACAATAGCATCTTTTGAAAAAAATGTTGATCCAATTAATTTTCCACTCACCCTATTGTTACGGACTAAATCTAATTCTGTAACAATATGATGAGTGGAAAATATAATCCAGTGCAGACGTTGTTTTATTTTCCCATACGATTAGTAAATAATTAATAAAACAGTTTCGTTTTAGATTACGGTTCTACAATGCTTCATTTACGTCATTACAATTATTCACAACCGAATTTAATTACTAAGCACACAGCTTAATTATCGCTGCACACAGCATTCCTTTACATATTAACTAATCGATGATAATAAGTCGCGATACAACTCGTAACTGACTGGCTGTCCCCAATCCCCCGGTATTTATATCCTGTCGCTTCTCGTTGTTGATGTTTCTAGAACATTTGGCAACATCTCGAAGCCAGCTGTGCAACAAACACACAGGCGCACAATGCACCCAAACGAACAACAACACACACATTTACGGGCGAGTGGGCGACAAATACTAGAGAAACGAGTGAACAGCAGTGACGTCATTGAACTATCGAAACAAACAAGAAAGACAGTATAACAACAAAAATGGCAAAACAAGCACGGGCAATTGATCTAAGCGATTATTGCACAATGGTAAAATGCACATCGATAACAAAACAAACGGGAAAAGTTAGAATTTGAATGACTGAAAAAATTCTACGCAGTATTTGTTGTTTTAAACCAATTTAATAAATCTCTACGTTACAATTAAAATTAACTGAAATTATTCTAAACTAGCTTAAAACTACCAGTTACATTCGTAACACTATGTTTCAATGCATACCTTATGTTATGTGAATGAAATGAACATTTATAGATGGTTATGCTTGATGCCTACATAGTACAGATGAATCAGTCGGATTTGCCTATGACAGTGCAAAAACAATTAACGGAGTGTTGAACCGACCTACTTCACATCATTTGGCGAAATTAGTAAGAAAATATGGATAAACCATAAAAATTAACGAAATCGGGACTTACCCTTATATATGGGCTACACCAAGAAATGGAATTACATGAACCAGTTTTTTATATCAATGTCTCTATATGCAATCCAAAGGTCTAAAAAAGTTTCAAAGTTTTATCTTCTTAAATTTTGGAGACCGATTGCCTTTGGTTAAGGTTATATACGGTTACTAGCAAAGTTACTTCGTATCCGGAAAATATATAAAAAAATAAGCAATATTTAATGTGGAAATGGTGAACACTGAAAATGTTGTTGTGCTAATACCTATTTTAATTGATATTTAATTTTATTTCAGTACAGTTCGTACCATTTTAGTTATATTTTCAAAAAAAAAAAAAAAACAGTAAGGAAAGGATCAAAGTCGGGCGGGGCCGACTATATGATACCCTACACCACTGTGAATATGTAAAATATAAATCGGAGCTATATCCAGATCTTAACCGATTTCGATATAATTTGGCACATTTATTTCCAGACCGAATTCAGTCACACATTCTAAATAACATTGAAATCGGACTTATATAGCGTGTTTGGTGCAGCAAATACACGAAGTCGGCCGAAAATATATATGGGAGCTATATCCAAATCTGAACCGATTTCGATATAATTTGACATGCTTATTTCTAGACCGAATTCAGTCAAACATTCAAAATTTCATCAAAATCGGACGTATATAGCTTGGTTGGTGCGGCAAATACGTGAAATTGGGCGAAAATATATATGGGAGCTATATTCAAATCTGAACCGATTTCAATATAATTTGGCACACTTATTTCAAGACTGATTTCAGTGATACATTCCAAATTTCATCAAAATCGGACGTACAGTGCTGCTCAAAACATTTGCAACTGGAATGACTACTTCACTTTTTATATAGTTCTGAGGTAATTTATGGATTTGAAATGCAAATATGTTTGTAGTTTGATTGTTTATTGACCCCTTTTTAAAGATTTAAAAAAGACTTGGCAATAATTGCACTTATTTTACAAAAATACACGAAACAAAGCTCGGACTCACCCTTGGTCCTGCTCAAAACATTTGCAACTTAGAAAATTTGATTCAAAATCTGAAGATATGATTTGTATTTTGATAATATATTGTGAGTTTAACCTTTTATTAATTATCTGGACATATCATAAAGGTATTCAGGTAACTAAATAAATTAATATATCCTTTTGAATCCTGTCTCTAAGGATAATTATTAAATACAAAAATTTTATTAGATATTTAATAGTGTAGAGTTCATTTTAGGGTCCCGGAACCTTTTATATGAATTCAGATCACTTAAGCTGATCGGGTCCGATAAGAACACGAAAAATATTTGCAAAATATTGCTAGTTTTACGTGGTTATACATAGGTTTAGTGGCGGTATTATGCCAAAAACCTCTCTTATACGACATCTGTGGTGTGTACGTGGTGCGATTTCGACATATTATATGTCTGGTTAGTTTTTTAATCCAATAAATATCTCGACCTCATGCCTCTAGTATCATATCTGTCCATAAAAATACCTCCAGGTCTATATAAAACACCATCTTCGTTTTGGGTCAACTTTTTTGTATAAGGGGACAAATTCGATTATTATCCGACTTGGTGATCAAGTACATTTTTTAAAGTCATATAACTCAAATATTGATTTAAGTCGACGAAAAATACTCGATTTTATCAATTCCAAACATTTTTTTTGCAAAATTTATATGAAAAATGGAGCTTTTCCTAGAAATTACTGGTTTCCTAAAATTTGCCCATATTGGTACACCGGTATCTATGGTATGTATCAGAGGGTTTTGTATAGATTTATCGATGTAAACCCTTTATTTAACGTCTGTTGATGTCCTCTGAGAGATCTGCTTGATAATTCGCATCATTATTTGATTATCCGGTGCAGTAGATCTAGTTGAACATTCATCTCCTTCCCATCTTATCGCAATTTTAGTACTTTTTACGCGGTATACAGCTCAATTTTAAATATTGTCATGCTTTTATATTTATTTCTGGACTGCGTTGGATCCACAATTTTCAGAAATAAACATTTTTCATATCTTTTATACAAATTTCGGACCATAACTTTTGTTTTTATTAAAAAATTAGAAGTGTCTTATTTTCGGCATACTTGCCTGTCAAAATTAAACATAGGCGGCATAGAATGTATTTCTAATGAAAGCTTTTTGCCACCTTCTTCTGATTAAAAACCATGTTATTCCAAACAAAGCAAAAAGCTCAACAAAAATTAGGTAACCAATACACGAACCACAGAGTTGCATATGTTTTGAGCAGGCTAAAACACGTGATCCTCCGACATTTCACACATTTCTGTAATATAAGTGTTAAGAACTGAATAATCGTTTTAAAATCTTGAAAGTTGGGCCAATAAATAATCAAATTGTAAAAATAAATATATTTCAAAACATAAAATGTCCCTAAAAATAGTCTAAATGTGAAATAGGCATCTGAGTTGCAAATGTTTTGAGCAGCACTGTATATGGCATGTGTGGTACAGAAAATACGTAAAATCGGCCGAAAATATATATGGGAGCTATATCCAAATCTGAACCGATTTCGACATAATTTGACATACTTATTTCTAGACCGAATTCAGTTATACATTCAAAATTTCATCAAAATTGGACGTATATGGCGTGTTTGGTGCAGCAAATACGTGAAATCGGTCAAAAATATATATGGGAGCTATATCCAAATCTGAACCGATTTTCACCAAAAGCAATAGCGTTCTTCCTATGGCTAAAAAAACTGTAGTCCGCAATTTTCAGCTGAATCGGACAAAAAATACGACCTGTACGTTGCGAACAAAAATACATGGACAGACGGACAGACATGCATAAATCGACTCAGAAAGTGATTATATGTACATATATCCCCAAAAGGAACTATGGGTCTATTTCGTTTCCTTTTGTATGTTACATACAAATGCACAAACACATAATACCCCTTACCACAATGTGGTGTAGGGTATAAAAATTAGCCACATTTCACCACAACACATCAACAGCGATCCAAATTGTTGAGGTATTTTTTTCTGTCCTCAGGAGGTAAAAACATTCTTGTTAAAAAAATTACCACCTAGGTCTACAATTCCAAATAAATTTACTAAAACGTTCGGAATAAAGAAATAATTTTGTATGGAAACGGTTTTGCGTTCAAATAAAAGCAATGGTACAATAGCAGACAATAGCTTTTCGTGGCCTAATAGCAGGAATTTCATTTCATTTTAGGATTCCAGTTCTATTCGTTCGCCCAAATCCAAATTGTACCTAATTTAGTACCATATAGTACTCTTCGTACCCATAAGTACAAATTTCCAAAACTACCTCAGTTCTACACTGCAATAGTAATATTTATTTCAAATTTCAGGATTCAAGCTCTATCCTTTCACCCAAATCCATATTGTACCAAATTTAGTACCATTTCAATCCTACACTAAAACAGTAATCGCAATTCCAAATTTCAGGATTCCAGCACTATCCGTTCATCCAAATCCCTATTGTACCAAATTTAGTACCATTTAGTACTTTTCATACACATAAGTACGAATTTTCAAAACGACTTCCATTCGACACTCCGACAGTAACCTCAATTCAAAACTTCAGAATTCCAGATCTATCCGCTCCTCCAAATCCTAATTGTACCAAATTTAGTACCATTTAGTACTTTTCGTAAACACATGTGTACACTTTTCCAAATCACCTCCTTATGCCAACCTTACTTTTTATCAAGGTTAAAAATTTCAACATTTAAGCTTTAGTAAATTTTAGTACTTTTCGTATACTTATATTGCGAATATCCAAAAACCCTTTACGTAATGTTCTTGTTCGAAGTTCAAAAAACCCAGCCTTATCTGACACCTCCGGACTAAGTGTGACCCTCAACCAAAGTTTCAGGACTCAGCTGCGGCCATTTAGCATGGGCTCAACAAAATTGAAAAAGTTGACTGTTTCAACCGAAATTTGTTTCGTTTCTAACTGAAATCGGCGAATTATTTTCAAAACCGGTCTCGGTTTTTCTCCATCAGCTCTTGTTATTGAGATATAGCTCAAAATCTTTTTTACGAGTTTTGCCCATAATTTCGTTATTTTCTGATACAAACAAATATTTTTTGTGGGGTTTTCGACACTAATATATCAAAGACATATTGTACGCTAGATACAAAAAGTTTTTAAAATAATTATGATGAATATACAAAAAAAATATAGAAAACATACCTTGTAAAAATTGCATATTTGGAGTACTTTAAGCTGTAATTACGTCACACAGTGTTGCCGCTTCCATACAAAAGTGGACAAAAATAGAATGAGTTGACATAGGTTGATGAATTTTTGCACAAGTACTTATTAGGGCATAAGAATGAAAAATTTCAAATTTGGTCCATGTCGGTTCAGATTTGGATATAGCCCCCATATACATCTTTCCCCGATTTTGCTATAACTCGGTCAATTTTAATCGAATAGCCTTCAAATTTTATATGTGATATTTTCATATGCCCCCAAATTGTTTCACCGACTTTCGTAAAAATCGGATCAGATTTGGATATAGCTCCAATATATATCTTTCCCCGATTTTGCTATATGAGGAAAAGTCAAAATTTTTTAGTTTCCATGAAGCCAAGGTTTGCACTATTATAATACGCGAACTATTGTAGTTTACCAGTAACTATGACTATTGCTGGATTAATTTAGATGTTTTTGTACAAAGCTCAAATTTAGCAAAAAAAAAATAATTTAGGTGGTAGTTACGACCGCGTAAAGGAAAAAACATAGGTAAAAACACGTTGAAGCTAAACAGGTTTTTTACAGTGCTATTCGATTTCTGATTAAACCATTCAAATGGCGGACATCTGTCCAAAGTAAAAGTAGGAGAATACAAATTGAAGATTGTACTTCTAATGTATCACTTTCCAAAATTTCCACTGCATCCACCTTTTATGGATGCTGACATTTTGAAGCCGGATTTCAGGTGTTTTTTGTATTTTTTTATGTAACTGGGACGCGCATAAAAAGTGTATGCACTTTGTGCAAAATATAAGCGTTATACAGTTTGTTGCACACTAAACAGCAGACGATGCTACATCTTAGCGGCCAAAGTAAATCCTGGCAAATGTGTACAAATTAAAAGAGAAGAATTCGCTGTATTGGTAAACCGCATGCGCATCAAGTGATTTTGAGGATTTCGCGATTTACACGCATTTCAAAATGAACATTACCCGATACAATTTTATTTCAAGATTATACCCCATTTAAAGGAACCCAACATTTATTTGAAAAATATCCATATCTTCTGCTAGATGTTAGCGTGTTTTCGAGAAGTGATTAGAATAAAAAATGTGATTTATTGCGTGAAATTTAATTAAAATAGAAGAAAAACTCCGACCTATTTTTCTTACATTTTGTTCAACTAACTCACAAAATAAATTTTAATAAATATTTTCTCTTACAAAAATTTTATAAATTTCCTCAATATATTTTTTGTTTTTTTGCTATAATATGCAAACCGCTAAACGGATTTGTATAATTTTGGTTTCATTTGAATCTTCGCGATGTTTAGATTACGTACATATTTTTTATATATTTTTCAGATGCATAAACAGCTTGAATTTTATTAGAACAAGATGTAAACTACCAATTGTTTTGAATGCTTTCCTAATTTCCGCGAAAATTTACAACTTTTTCACTAAAGTTATGGGACCTCAGTGAACATATAGTATGTAGGGAGCCCCTAATTAAGAGAGTTTCTCAATATAATGATTAGAGTCTTTTAAAGATTTTTTTCTTTTTATCAGAATTGAAACCGCCATAACTTTTGCGCGCAACAACCAAAATTAGTATCTCGAACAGATTTAAGAATGGGATTTTTTTCCCAATCTATGTACCAAAAATCTTTCATGTAGCTTAAAAAAAAATTTTTAATTTTTTTTTATGGAAAACTAAAAAATTTTGTCTTTTCTTCATATTTCGCTCAATTTTTATGAATAGCCTTAAAATTTAACATAGGATTTTTCCTCAGGCCACTGTTCAGTTTTACCGATTTTGATTTGATTTCGCAAAAATCGGTACAGATTTGGATATAGCCCCCATATATATCTTTCAACGATTTTGCTATAAATCGATCAATTTTTGAAACATAGCCTTTAAATTAAACATGGGATGTTTTCTTAAGGCCTTTTTCAGTTTCACCGATTTTGACAAAAGTTGGTTTAGATTTGGATATAGCTCTCATATACATATATTTGCACTAAACACGCAATGTATGTGAGATATTGATTAAATTAGGAAAATATGACGTAATTATCCGTAATTGAGTGACATCGGGCGAAATTATATATCGAAGCCATATTCAAACCTGAACCGATATGGACCAAACTTGATATTTTTCATTCCTATGCCCTTATAAGTACTTGTGCAAACATTCATCAACCTAGTTCAACGGTAAAACTGAACAGGGGCCTGAGGAACATCTCATGTTCAATTTGAAGGCTATCGGGGAAGATATATATGGGGGCTATATCCAAATCTGAACCGATTTTTGTGAAAATCGGTGTAGCTATCCAGGGGCCTACGAAAATAATACGTACTAGATTTGAAGGCTATCAAATCAAAAGTGAACAAGTTGTAGCAAAATCGGGGAAAGATATATATGGGGACTATATAAAATCTGAACCGATATATCTCAGAAGGTTGCAGGGATGGGCAGAATGTTTTTACACATATCGCTTTGCAAGAGATGTCCAATTAACGGAAATCAAGAGCCAAGGTGGCAATAGGAGGCAATCAAAAGATATGCTCAACGAAATATTAAGAATTTATATTTTTTCTATCAAATTTAAATTTTACTTTACCCATGTGCTGTTGATGTCAACTTTTTGTACTAAAATTTTTAAATTTATAGCCCACCAATCAAATCCCCATCCAAAACTTTTAATATTATCAACAAACTTTTCAGAAAATGTTATTTTAAATGTCGTCTAATTTTCATATGATTATCGCTTTAGATTACCTGGGAAATATTTTTCATATATAAAGAGGTATAACTTCATTATGGGCTCACATATCGACAAAATTCTTTCAGATTCATTGTATCGGATATGTTTACTGTAAGAAAAAAACATAAACATATGTAAAATTTAACATCACATTTATTGATTTTTGTCCACGCGACAACACTGTGCGTCATCGGGAAAGTCATAGAATCTTCATATGGCATACCGGATATACTTAGGGTGTCTACTATATAGTCCAGTATTCAATTATATTATATAGAGTTAATAGCGCCCATGATTCGGCCATAACCTAAAAATCGTCATGAATTCTGCGTCCATTTTCTTACATTTTCACAAATTTCGACGTAGACAAGCACGACAAGAGTGCATCGATGAATCGATAACGGACCCTCAGACGTGTCAGACACTAAAAAACGAAGGTCGTGAGGTTCGTCCAAAAACGACCGTTGTACCAGAAAACAAAATTAAGCCGTGCGTGAACGGATTAGCAAGATCGCCATGTTATATATTTCATGACTAATGAATTTTTCTCGTTAGATTCGGCACAATTTGACAATCGCTTTGTTCGTAATCAAATAGTCCCGTTCTTTATTTTTCTACTTTGTAAATACTCGAATCCAGATTTATTCGGCAGATTAGATTAGATAAGGTAGATTAGACTAACGATACCTAGTTCGGCGTTTTGTTATTTATAATTTCAGGCTTCCGAACCTGCCATAATTATGATACGATTTCTAAACATTTCCTCTTAAAAACAGATGTTATGGTTATTCCGCCAATAATCGAACGTCAGAGCCTCTTCTGCAAAACAACAGGGTCCGCCTCTGCTCGGGGAGGTTGACATTAATGTAGGAGAGGCTTTGTGTTATCATATGAGATATGTACGCATCACTGCACTTTGTGTCGGTATAGATAAGGCCATAAAATTCGAACTAGATCTAACAGGACAAAACCCAACTCAACCCAAGGGTACTCTCAATATGTACTCTCAAAAAATGCATTCTAGATGTTGTTTGCATTTTCGGTTTTGTATAGTGTTATACAATAAAAATTATAACAAAATTTAATACACTAATTTTTTAGCATTAGTTCCGTTCACCGTTGTTTGCAGCTACAACTTTGTTGATGATAGGAAAACTTTCAATTCATATATCAGATTTTCTGTGTTATTTTCTATACCGAAATCGTGATTTTTTGCTATACAGTGTGAATGTAAAGACTCGAATATGACAAAGCAAATATGGAGCATATTCATTACGAAATTCGTACGTTCAAAATTCCTTAAAGTTCCACTAAGCTTCCCGTATTTCACACTGTGCATATGTGCGTATAATTTTCCAGTTTGTATTATCATACGCCCCAAGGAACGAAACAACTATACAATATGACAAAACCTTTAACAGTGTTACTTACACTACTCTCAGCACTTAGCGTTGTCAAACATAATTGTTAACACTCTAAACTCCAACTAAATTCGTAATAAAAAGTTCTGTTATATTTGTCCCTGGTAAAAAGAGACTATTCAATTTATCTTCAAAGGCGTATATTAAAACTGAGTGGACTGAACCCACCCGCTTGTTACATAAAAAAAACAGAAAGTACATATAAAAATACAACCTAGAAAATTTCAATTACAAACCCATATCCACATATGTTGAATGCAGTGATGTCGTCAAAACACACAACATGTTTTAATGGCTGCAGATGCTGCACTACCCGGTTAAGTAACCAACAAATGGATTTATGGTTTAATTACTTCAACCTTCAATTTATGCTGTAAATCCCCTCAACATTATGGCTTCTATTTAAAGCCACAAGTAAATTGTTTTCATTGAATCACTCCTCTTTTTTCATTTATTCGCATTATGGTCTGCACAACTACAAAAAATAGCAACTCTTCGTTATATGAGTATTTCGTTGTTTTTTTTTTATTATTTTTCACAAGGGAAAATTGTGAATAATATTTTCCCTTGGTTGATTATGTGACCAACATTAAACATTTATGATGGTAATGATGTTACACGGGCGTTGTTTTTCTGACATTTTTTTTTGAAATTTTGTTTTTGCATGAAAAATGAGTTAAAAAGGCCAAATGTTAGGATTGAATAATCATTTTATTATGGAGAGAGAATTTTTTCGAATTATATTCAAATTAAGATTGATTGCCAACCATCATCATACAAAAATGCTACAACATCAATCAGGCATTTTCAGAGGCCCAATCTACGCACAAATAAACTGCAAACATTTCGAACATTAATTTTATGATTTTTTTGTTTCTTTTAAGGGATATTAAACACATAAATTTGGGCAATTTTAATTTTTTGAGATAAAAATTTTAATCTGTCTCCCGATTATCGAATTATTTTAAAATACATACATTGCCACTTTAAATGGAAGGTTAACTTTGTCATGTCGTTTGTAACATATCGAAATATTAGTTGGAGACCCTATCTTATATGTAAAGGACAATGTGTGTATGTTGGCATGTTCCGCATGGACTCAAAAACGACTGAACCGATTTTCGTAAAAATTTAAAGAATGTACAGGGACCATTCAACAAGGTGAAAATAGGCAATATATTTTGTTGAATTTTGGAATGGACGGGGTTCTTCCCACATGCTCTTTTTTGTTAAAAACCCAGCACGCCCACTTTATATGTTATATATCCAAAACTACTGAACCGATTTTCCTGAAAATTTCAGAGTAACCGACGATTGGAACCTGAACATCCTGTGTCCCGTCCATAAGAAAGGGGATAAGACTTTATGCTCCAACTGTAGGGGCATAAGTCTTCTCCCTACCGCCTACAAGATAGTGTTAGGGATATTGTGCGAACGACTATAGCCCATGGTCAACGAATTAATTGGACCATACCAATGCGGCTTGACAAGTCCATCATTGACCAGATATTTACCCTGCGGCCTGGAGAAGACCCAAGAGATGCAGATCGACACCTACCACCTTTTTGTCAACTATAAAGCAGCCTTCGTCAGCCCGCTACGTTGGTATATCTGCAAAGCTCATTCTACTTTGTAGAATGACATTAACTGATACTCGGTCCTCAGTTTAAATAGGAAAGAACCTCTCGGAAGAGTTTAGTACCAAAAGAGGTTTCAGACAAGGTGACGGCCTCTCGTGTGACTTTTTCAACATTCTGCTGGAAAAGGTTATACGAGATGCGAAGGTCAAAAGAAGTGGCACAATATATACAAACAGCCATATGTTGCTTCCTTATATCGATGACATTGACATCATGGGTCGGTCGGTAAAGGAAGTAACTGATACCTTTTAAAAAGTCGAAAGGGAATATGCTAAAGTTGGTCTGGTGGTAAACGGCGAGTAGACCAAGTTGATGGTTTCGACGCGCAATGCATACATAGAGATCGGGCCAACTGTTGACGTTGGTTCCTATAATTTTGAGGTAGTAAAGGACTTCGTCTACCTCGGCACCGTCATAAACACAAAAAACAACATCAGTTGTGAAATACAAAGAAGAATAGTGTTGTCCAACAGATGCTACTTCGGACTGAGTTAGCAGTTTAGGAATAAAACCACATCTCGTCAAACAAAAACAACGCTTTACAAAACACTGATACTACCCGTGCTGATGTATGGTTTCGAAGGCTGGGTACCTGCGCACACAGACAAGGCAGTGCTTGGTGTGTTTGAGAGAAAACGCAACGACATCAGTATAGATAAACGTATCGAGATGCAACGATTGCGTTGGGTAGGCCATATCATATGAATGAGCGATGATGAACCCGCTAAAAAGGCGTATAAATACGTGCTACATGGCGGTGAACGCAAACTGGCAGGCCTAAGCTTAGACGGGACAAACAAGTGGATGAAGAGATGAAAAGGCGCGTTATTCCAGAAAGCGAAACTGTAAGCAGAGAGAGTTGAAGATCTTTTCTTAGTTCGGTTTATGGAACAAATGTTCTGTAATGGGCCAGCTAAGCAAGTAAGTAATGGTGGTTGTGTCTCTCACTTTAGGTCCTTATTTGGTCGGGCCATGGCTTTTCCATATATAATGTACAGGGATGTCCCCTGGTGAAAATAAGCTATATATTTTGTTGAATTTCGGCGGAGCGGTGTTTGAAAATAATTTCGTGGCCTTAAGACCTTACCACACCCATTTTTTTAAAAATGTTATATCCCCAAAACTTATGAACCTATTTCCATGTCATTTTCTGACGATGTACAGGGATGACCCCTGTTTGAAATAGGCCATATATATTGTTGAATTTCGGAGGAGCGGGTCACCACTGTGCCCTATTTTTTAAACTTTCGAACGTGTCCGTTTTCCCGACTCGGGGTACATATTTTAGCCATAAGATCCGACCACTCCCACTGTTACAATTCAATGTAAATGCCAGAAGTTATGCATAACGAAACTTTGGTATTATTGGAAAGTATGTGTTTAGATTAGAAAGCAACAAATCGGTAGCTATAGCTTTATCAGTTATATAAGATACATTATAAGAAAGTGGAAGGGCGACAGAGTCGCCCCTTAAGTTGTCACCGGACTTTCAGTTGAATGAAAGTCACACATGCAATATTAAATAGAAGTTATCATCTGGAACGAATGTACGATAACACATAAATGTTTTCTAAAAGCTTTAGATCGATTCTTGAAGGATTTTAAAAGCAATTCACGTTTAGATTTCAAACAAACACTTCCAGTTATACTGGTGAACAAAAAGACAATAGTCATTCCAGCAGATGAAATAAATGCATGCCTCAAGTCATCAGCTGGCTTAAATTTGGTTTAGGTCTTCTTTGGAGTATAAAGAAGAAAATTATAAGTTTAGATTTTATCCGGTTCTATGCATCGGATATACTCGGAGGAATTTCCGACCAGGGGTCATCACTCAAAAATTATGTGCTTCTATTCGTGTATTTTTCAACCGATCTCTTTTGGTCCGTATCCGGGCAGTGATGAACCCCTGTCCAGTATAGATCTGTCCAGTTTGCCAGATCCGCATCCACCACATGTCAACAATGTTGATATATAATAGATGTAGAGAATGGGTGCACTTCCGAGGCCTTAGTCGCACCCAGGATTACTGATCTAGGTGTGTTGCTGCTTGCTGCACCAACTCCGTCGTCCGATTATTCGTCGTCGTAGGAAGATGAGACGCCCCCACAGTCTCCCCAACAACAAACCTAGCATATTGTTGTTCAGCGGCACGAAAATGCGTTGTACCCGCAATTTAATTTCAACGGTCTCCGCAATAATGTCAGCGAAATTGTGGATTTTATGAGACGGAAAACCATCATGGTCCGGGAAACAAAGTAGATTGCAACGTTGTGATGGTTACAACGTTATGCGGATGGATCGTACAAGAAGCAGATTAGGGGGATTTGCCTTCCTAATACTCCAGTCTGTTAAAGAATTTTCAAAACCGCCGCCAGGACTGCAACAGGGTGACATCAGTGGACCATATTCATGAGAAGACGAAGGTTTTACCAGTGCATTAACACAACAGGATGTTGTTGATGCAGTACCTGATTGGGTGCCAGGTCCATCTATCGCAGCAGAAAAACGTCACCTGCCAAGTCAAGCACGAGTGGTTTTAGCTCAGGTAAGATCCAGACGATGCAACCGTCTCAATTCGTATCGTGCCCGAATTGATGTCACAATGGATTGGGACCAAACGACAGGCTGCGTTTGTTTCCAGAATCCAATATGAAGAATTTTTGTGCCTGGATACAGAGGAACCAGAACCTAATAACTGAAAATACCTCAAAATATATACGAACAAACATATTTACGTTACTACAACAACAACTGTATCAGGTTCGAAATCCCCCATACCAGTTTCTGATATTATTCGAATGTTCGGCACAACTTTCGAAAACGACTATCACTGTCGAATGTTTGGCAAATGTTTTTCGTGTGTACACAAGCACGTTGTTCTTTTGTTTGTCAAAAGTTTAAAAACGATATCATTTTCGAATATTTGGTGAATGTTTTTTCTTCACAAGAAAAATTGTTTCGAGAAAAATTTTTTACCTTGAAAATTTTTTTGTTTCAAAATTAATTTAAAAAATTATTTGTTTGTATAAAATTCCCATTTGCTTTTTTTTCAAATAATTTCGATACAAATGCTACGTATAATATAAACAATAAGTGTTGATAAAGACAACATATGGGTAGGTTGCCAAACACAAGACAACAATGTTTATCAACAGTTACACATCGAGTCGCAAACATACCATAGATATAAAAACGGAAAAGGTACATAACAGAAACATCAAGAAACTTCACAAAAGATGTTTTTCGATAATATCGTAGAAACTATCGTCATTTATTCGCTAATAATATCATTGCCGATATTCGAAATCGAAGGTTGTCCTGCCACAAACTGAGCGACGGACGAATCGTTTTCAATTCATTCTCGTGTGTCGTTCTCGAGCAAAATATCCGCAAAAATATGGAGAAATATTCGAAAACGATATCGTTTTTGACAGCAATGGTATGGTGAGTATCTTGACACTTACACCAGTGTGTGCGAAATTAAAGATAAATCGGTTTGTGATCAGATTCCCAAAAGCATTGGAAATAAGACCTTCACGGTGAAGGTTGAAAGAAATTATGCAATAGCAGACTACAATCAGCACTACATGTTCAATTAATGCCATTCGAGCTATGCCTTTGGACTGTTTTAATTGATATAGGGTGGCATGTGTATTTTAGCTTGACTTGTCTATGAGAAAAAGGCACAAATATTTTAGTGCACTTCATAGAGTAGATCATCGTAAATCTGTATGAAATGCACTAACATATTTGTATACCCTGCACCATAGTATGGAGTAATTTTACACCTAGTGCCTAGTTCCATAAGCAAGTCAAGTTCGAAGATGGGCTCGGTCCACGTTTTGGTATAACCACCATATAGCGGTAGGTCCCTTTTTCGGTATTCTGAGGATTTAACTAAATGTTTGACCGAAATACCTGTTACTTTTGAGATACCCATTGGTCACGAAACTTCTCCATATCGCTTATTTACTCAAATCTTCAAAAATCAAGTTTCGAGAAAAACGCGTTTCAAATTGTGTATTGAAATTTGACTTTCCATCTTAAAAAGATTATTACACAAAAAAAACTTTCGGATATTCTTTCGTAAAGAGCTAGCCAAATATCAGTGTTAAATTTCTCTGCAAGATTAAGCATGATTCGTTTAGTGCTTCATAAACTCAAAACGCTTTTTTGGTGATTTATGCCCAACTTCTACAAAATAAGCTTTAACTCGTTGAGTTTTAGAGATGTCAACATGAAAATTTGACACAAGATAAAGTAGAAGTCGTAAAAAAAATAGAAATTGCTAACTCAAAAGTCGCATTAGTTATGCCACTCTTTGAGTAAATGAGCGATATGTAAATCCATGTTTCGTTATAGCTCCCATATAACGTTACGTCCAGATTTTCGGTATTTTGAGGGGTTTAGCTACAATACTACCCGTAATTTGACATTTGAAGTTTCCCGACGGAATTTATCCATCAAAAATTGTGAACATAGGTTCATATTATGCTTTAACTTCCATATTACGATACCAATACATATTAGGTATTTTAAGGATTTTTTTCAAAAACTACCTTGAGGTAAATTATGGTCACAAAACCTTTCCATCCTAACTTGTCAATATAGGTCCACGTTTTGGTATAGCGCACATAAAACTGTACCTCCCGATTTTCTGTATATTGTAGGTTTAGCTACATTTTTTGAATTTTGAAATTCACTGCAGTAACAAAACATTTCCACCACAAATTGCCGGTGGTCACAAAACGTATGTTTACGATATTGCCAACATAGCTCCAGATTTTCGATGTTTTGAAGAATTTAAAAGTTTTCAAAAAAGTCAAAACTTTGATATTGCCCCTATATAAAGCCCCTATAAATATGAAGATATTCTGAGTCTTTATGGTGACGAGGGTATATGGTAAAGACCACATTTTCTCCTTTAATTCCATTTGAAAAAAATTTTGCGAGCACATCTACGATTATTGGCATAGAATTAAAAAAAAACATCTAGGTTTCAAATCCGTTAGCGTTTACAAAATTGGCCGATGCGCACAAAAGTTATAGCGGTTTTTATTCTCATTTAAAGAAACAATATTTAAAAATTCTAAATAAAAAATCTATTCGTAGAATTTGTACAAACTTTTGAGTTATCGTACAGACCTAATATAGGAACCCCTTTAGCAAATGAAGCAAAAACACTTCAGCTTGGATTAAATGGAGAGCGGACGAAACAAACTCAGTTGTGATTGAATTTAATGAAGAAATTTCATAATCTGTGTTAATGCAATAAAGTTCTTATTATTCTGGTTTTACACAAACAATAAATTCTTATTATTTTGGGATAGTTTGCAATGGCTTGCATTTTTATTGCATCTTCGAACTGCATAAAAACACATTCCGAAGAGTGCCCTTAAATTCAATCCAAAGAACTGCATCAAAAAACGTGCTTAGGATGCAAATTTGTCTGCATCCTATTCTACCCTAAAGGGTTAGTTAAAATGCGATTCCAAAGGGATAGTTAAAATGCAGTGCCGAAGAGTTAGTTAAAATAGAGTGCATATTTCACGCTCTTGTAAAAATCATGAGTGAAAATGCATAATATGATGCACTTCAAAATCACTTGTACATATGATTTAACTGCATCTTTGGAGGCAAACATTTTGCTGGGTTAAGGAGCTGTTTCTTTTCAAACGCTGATTCAAACATGGCCATTCTTATGCTATGCCTTAATGTTTTGGAATCAAAATCACCAAAATATTGTTTTTCATTTTATTTTTGTGTGTGACTTCTCATTTTTTTGCCTTTCTCATACACATGCAGCATAAATTTAAATTACATTTTGTAACTTTTTTTATAATTCGAATTTTATGTTTTTTTTTTTGTGTATTACTTGAATTACAATTGTTGTATCAGCTTACGTAACAATGACATTTGTAGCAAATCAGCCACACAAAAGCTGTCAAATATTGATATGTCGAGTATTATCATACGTTTTTTAACTCTCTCCCCAATTTGGATTGTTCATTGGGGGTATTAAACAAAAACATGTCCCAATGGTAAAACAATAAATATCGCTGACAAAAAGCACCAAACAAATCAGGTATTACCATTCGCTGCTTTTTTCCTTTAGCGTCCATTCAACTTTAATTTACAACGGTTTTTATTATCTTCCATTGATTGAAAGGGGAATGCACAGAAAAATGCACAATCATGAGGTACAGTGGTTAGTGATGATGAAATACTTAATCTTTACTACTTCACCATCGGTTATAATTCATTGGGATTGGCCTCGCTCAATATAACTTAATTTTTGTCACTTATTTCAAACTTATAAATTCACAAGAATAAGAAAGTGCATCTAATTACAAATTTTCCCCTTCGTGATATGTCAACTTTCCTATTTATGACCTTCCATCCAAATGGGAATTACCAAATTAAGAATTTTGATATTTTTTTTAGAAACCAAAGACACAGTTCCCACTGTAATTTATACGCATACTAATGATTCTACACAACACAAAAACACACATATGCACACATTGGTCTTTAAATACCAATACACACAGTTCACCATAATTTTGATTTGATTGCAAAATATAAAAAAGTGAAAACATTTGTTTTAATTTCCCTAGAGAAAACGTGTCTCATGGCCATGAATGGAATTTAAAATGGGTTTTTATTCGTTCCAACTAACCAAGCAACCACCCAACCAACAACGCTGACCCAAAGAGACCAAAACATTGTGATGCTTTTAGCCGACAAACGTCCAATCTACATACATTCAGGTAACTGCTATGTATATGGAACACTTGATTGTACTCAGTATATAGTGAGGGTTTTTAATTGGATGGAGATTGCTTGGCTGATTGTGTAACACCTCAGCCATATGTAAATCTATGAACATGGGAATTCATTTATGATTTGTAATGGCAAAGTATAAAAAGTTAGTTTTTTTATTATGTCAAATATGTTTTCAATTTAAGAATATTTAAATGTTTTATACTATTATTTTGTTTTTCAAAATAGTCAGGCTTAATCCCATAATCGTTGTTTTAATATTTAATTCAAACAACTTTAATTTATTAGTGGGAACAAATTAGCGATGTTTACCAAGAGGTAAGGCAGGGAAGACTATAGTTTCAGATCTCGCCACAGATCTTCATCAGTTCCCTTGTTTCTTGTTTTTAAACAAGAAACTTCTTATGCCCAAGTGATCTGATCGAGAATTTCTTTGGCACTACCTAAACTCGAGCAACTGCACTTGCAAACAAGATTTTTCCCCACTAATAAATTAAAGTTGTTTTAATTAAATATTAAAACAACGACTATGGGATTAAGCCTGACTATTTTGAAAAACAAAATAGAAGTCGTCATCCCAAATAAAAAACGCGAACCCTCCTAATTGTGAGACCGGGCACCGTCGAAATGTTGTTTATCGGTGTAGTATGCAATGCCAACAAATTAGTCTAAGGCAAACAAACATGATTGCGAAACTGCACATGGAATGTTCCAATTCTTGCGATATTACTGCCATACAGGAAATACGATGTATTGAAAAAAGTTGCAACAACACCTAAAGGTGACGTACAATATTATAGCTGTCACGATATAAAGCACGAGTTTAGTTGCGGATTACAGCACCCTCCGGTGGATGAAAGATTCGCTACAATTCACAAAAAAGATAAATTTTTGCTGGAAGATAAGGACGAGTAGACCTAAAATATATTTTACGAGTGTTTAGAATAAAATATATTATCGATGGTCTGCCTGCCAATTATTATAGGCGATGTCATTGCCAAACTTGGAAAGGATATCTTCTGTCATACAGTCGGGAAGTGAGGCTGATAGACTCCGTAGTACGCGGTACAGACATGGTAGTAAGCAACAGCAGATTTAAGCATCTCGACATTTATAAGGGCATACATGTTAGTAAGCAACAGCATATTTAAGCATCTCGACATTCATAAGGGCATGTGGCTGCCCCAAATAAAAATCAAGTAAAAAGCGTTAAGTTCGGGTGAGCCGAATTTTTTATAGTCCTAATTAAAATGGAATAATTTGTTTCCTGTTATTGATTTGGGCAGGTTCGGTATTTTGTTCTTGGTTTTACTTAAGCTTTCAGACCTCTGATAATTTGGGCAAATAAAACAAAGATTTTATTGCTTTTATTCCCAACGCTTTTTGGCGACTTCCTCTGGGGAATTCGAATTATTATGATTTTAAAGTTGTTTTACATTTAAATTAATAACTATAAAAATGCCTTGAATTCGTCTTTCCCACTCTTTACTTGATGGAAACCCCATAGCGCGAACTAATGTTGTTTCCTTTCACAATTTTAGGTGGAAACATTTTCGACCAAATGTCTAAATTATCTAATCTAATATAAACAAGTAAAAAAAGATCAGTCGGCTTTGCCGACTGAGATATACCCTCAGCCTTTGTGAATTGAAACCCTTTTTTTCGAAAAAACACGTGTATTTAAGGGGTTTTGAAAACAAAAATATGGATTTGGATAGAAACTCAAAAAGTTTTGCGGGAAAGGTATCTAAAGGAATGGACCGACATATTCCATTTTGAAAGTGGGTCTTATTTTGGGTGTAATTCCCCTCGATAGATATCGCGACCACCTGTCGTTTCAGTTGGTCACCATATAATTCAGAGTTTTTATTTCAGGAAGCATGTTTTTGACTGCGAAAAACATGATATCGCTGTAAACAGGACCACTGGGTAAAAAATTTCAAAGGAGCCTCCCCCACAGACCCTTTACCGCGTTGCTCTGTTTATGAGATATCGCGCGTACTATTTTAGCTAATATTTTAGAATTTTTGTGGGGGAGGTATCGGAAGGAGTTGATTTACAAGCACCACCTTCGAATTTCATCTAATATTCGAAGAAATATTCTTCTTCTTTATTTGCGCATCCGTGTTTCGGATCATATAATAATTATATCATATAATAATTACAGATTATTTATTGATTTACAATTGTTCTTATGTTTAACAAAAATGGATTTTTATAAATATAGATATCTGTTTTTGGCGGCATTCAATAAACTTCTTTCATTTTGATGTCCGGTCCATGTCAGAATATTTTTCAGCCAAGAAACTTCTTTTCTTCCTCTGCATGGTCTTCCATCAACTGATCCTTTGATAATTTTTTGCAGAAGAATATATTTATCATTTCTCATGATATGTCCCAGGTATGACACTTTTCTTGTTTTAACTGTTTTAAGGAGTTGGCGATCTTAAAGAAATATTACGATATGCAAAATGTGAATCAACTCAGTATTTGGTTCGAGAGTTTTCGTGCTCTCCAGCCACTACATGGTGCCATAGAGGGTTTTTACACTTTTCGGGCTGTTTTCGCAAGAAGTATGGACTTGCCCCTGAAAAAACTTTTACCGTCGTAATTGAGACAGCGAATGAAAGTTGCTTCAAGAAAAAAATCAAAGTGATTCCAGAGCGGTTCTTAAAGTGTGCCCGAAAGAGTGGACATAGTATATATTCGAACCTGACATATATTTGGTAGATATATTGCGACGTGTAAAGTATGGACCAAATCGGTCACTCCCTTCAAGGGTTATCATGCGCACAATGTTTCCGAACATTTATGAACTCTTGGGGGAGGTACCTGAAGGAGTGGGTTGATATGGCTTATTTTCCCTCTTAAACTAAGTTTGGACAAAATATTACCAAGGCCAAATTTTGGAACGAATCGGCAGATTCGTTCAAGAGTTATCTTGCGCTCCAACCACTACACACTAGTGTTGGGCAATCTCGTTCACTAAACGGATCGATCTTTTTCATTCCGTTCACCAAAAAGATCCGGGTCGTTTACTTCGTTCGTTGGCTCTTTTTCGTTCAACAATACATTTGACTGTATTATTTTCTTTTGAAGTCGTTCGTTCTCTGCTGCATATGACTCCGTCGAACTTTTCACCGAATCGTTCTTTTGAAAATGTTCGTTCACGAATGACACAACTTTTGTGTTACTTGCTTGTTGTGTGCTAATGGGGGTGGTTTTGTTTCTGAACGTAGTGGTGGTGGTTTTGATATGAAAGAACCAGATGAACGAATGATGCAGAAGAAAGATATGACCGATGTGTGCTACTGAATGAGGTGAGTTACTGAGCGAGAGTAGCTCTCTGAATCATTGTTTGTTTTATGTGGAAATTTGTGCTGCTTGCGCTAACGCAGCGTTTGTTTAGAGTTTGACTGCAAAACCAATGCTGTTAATTTTGTAAGCAGCAATGACTCGTCCATCGGGGATCTAAATGAACGATATAAAAGAATGTGCTGGATACAAATCCGTTCGTTCTTTTCACGGAATCGGTCCTTTGAGCCGGTTCGTTCATGAACGACACAACTCTACTACACACGGTGTCATAGGTTTTTTTTTTTTGCAAATTTCAGGCAATTTTTTCAGGAAATATGGACTTGCCCCTGATGAAACTTGTAACGTCGTATGAAGTGCAGTGAATAGACGTTGCTACAACAAAAATCAAAGCGATTTGAGAGCAGGTCCTAAACTGAACTTTTTCGAAATTTTGTGTGGGAGGTACCCGACGGAGTACACGGATTGGGTCCATATTGGAACCTCATCTATGTCTAGTAGAAATTTCACGATGTGCAAAGTAGGGACCAAATCGGTTAGTCCCTTCAAGAGTTATCGTGCGCACAAATTTTCCGAACATTTCCGGTGTTTTGTGGGGGAGGTACCGGAAGGAGTGGACCGATATAACCCATCTCCGAATTTAATCTAAAGTTGGACAAAATATTACGAAAGCCAAATTTTGATCCGTTCCAGAGTTATCGTGCGCTCCAGCCAGACAGACAGACGAACGGACATGGCTAAATCAACTGCAAATTGTCTGAAACACATTTCTTCCAAACATTCTTGGGGTCTAAAACCATTATTTCTATGAGGTACATTTTGCCCATATGGAAGTGTATATTAGGGATATAACTTTTTGCACTTTTTTGCAGATATCGAAAATACCACCGCATAGCCGTGTAGAGCATGAAAAACTATTATGAAATAAGGTGTAATTTTTTCTCTATAGCGAAAAAAGTTTCCGCACCAAATGCATTGAAGTTCAGTAATGCATTTTTTAATTTTATCTGTTATAACAACATGTTTGCTTTTCATTAAAATTTTTATTTTTTTGTAATCTAATTTAAAATCATTATCAAAGCGTTCTGGACCAATTTGTTCTCAAATCGCGCCATTTCGTACCGTATTAAGATTTTTTGACACTATTGCAATTTTTGGTTTTTCTTTATAAACTCGCGAATTTTATGTTTATATTTTTTGTACCTATCGGACAAGAGAATATGGTGTCATTTGCAACAAATTCGCGAAAGTTACAGACCGTTTTTAATGACTTTGCTTGTGAGAAATGTATTTTTGTCTATAAATATTTATTCAAGCAAAGCAAATTTTTACAATTATAAGTAGAAAAAATATCAAAAGGGTTTTAGTAATTGCGGTCGGTGCTGAAACTTTTTTCATCGAATCGATCTTAGAAACGCGTTTTCATTATTAGGACAAAATTCCCCACATGGTGCTGGTGTTGAATTTTTGTAGTAAACAAATACGATTCTCACAGGCAAAGTCAACAAAAACAGTCTGTAACTTTCGCGAATACGTTGCAAATGACCCCATATTCTATTGTCCGATAGGTACAAAAAATATAAACATAAAATTCGCGAGTTTATAAAGAAAAACCAAAAATTGCAATAGTGTCAAAAAATCCTAATATGGTCCGAAATAGCGCGATTTGAGAACAAATTGGTCCAGAACGCTTTGATAATGATTTTAAATTAGATTACAAAAAAATAAAAATTTTAATGAAAAGCAAACATGTTGTTATAACAGAAAAAATTAAAAAATGCATTACTGAACTTCAATGCATTTGGTGCGGAAACTTTTTTCGCGATAGAGAAAAATTGACACCGTATTTCATGATAGTTTTCCATGCTCTACACGGCTATGTGGTGGTATTTTTTTGGTTATAGCCCTAGTGTATATACCCTCGTTAGCATAAATGCTGAGGTTATAAAAATGTGTTCAGCCAAGTGAAAGGTACCGTCTATGGGGCTATATCAAAGTGTCTACCTATGTATCTTTACAATTGTTGGTGGAAAAGCTTTATAACTGGGAACTTATAACAGGGAACCTCAAAAGTCAAATTACGGGTATTTCGGTCAAAAACTGTAGTTAAAATCTCCAAAATACAGAACATCGGAAGGTACCGTTGTATGGGGGCTATACCGAAACTTGGGGCGATATAGCCCATCTTAGTAATTGACCTGTCTATGAAGAAAAGACACTCGGGTGCAAATACAGCGCTCTAGCTCAATTATAGTGGACTCTAGAGTGATTATAATAGATGGACAGACGGACATGGGTAAATCGACTCAGAATTTTACCCTGATCAAGAATATACATACTTTATAGGGTCAGAAATGTATATTTCAAGCGTGCTGGAAGTATGATCGATACGAGGAACCATCAGTGACTAGTATCACTTCTCGATTAAACGAAATAAATTTTCAAAGTATTGTCCAGCATTATGTATACATATGCCTGATAGTGTCCCCTTTCAGCTGATATATTCTTTACTACCAATCCCATTCCGTCCTTTTAAAACTTTTTTAAATTTATAGAAATTACATGGGTAAAAATATGTTTTTCCATACCGTCTCCCATATTTATTATAGCCTATTTACATAAATGAACACTTTTTTAATACATGAGCTTTTATATGAACTATGTCGGTTTTATGAACTATATCGGTTTTGAAAAAATTTTAAATTTATCGAAAAAAAATTGATTTTTTTAATACATGTATAAAAAATATAAAAAATTAAAACTTTGCCTTATTAAGGCGAAGGCGCCTGCACATTTTGTAATTGTGTTTGTTTAAAAATACATTTAAACATCTATAAGATTTTCTCAGGTCCCATATCGATAAGACTTGCCGTATTTATGCAAAAACGCGAAACCCTAACAAAAAAAACCTAAAAATGTAACCTGAGCTTCGCTATCTCAAAAATGGTACAACCTGGGAACAAATCATTAACGTCAATCCTCTAGAGAATTTTCACAGCTACAACATTTTCTTTAACTCCATTTCGATAGGACTTGCGGTTTCAAAGCAAAATCGGGAAAATCTAAAATAAAACTAAAAATGTGAACATTGACCGCGACTTATTTAAAAATCCCTACATCGATTTTTTCTTGTTTTCGAATTTTTCTCATCCAACCACATTGCTGTTTCAGAGTCCACAAAAAAATCCCACATGTAAGCTGTTTTCACTTAAAGTTAGTTAAGGCGCTTACATTACATTGTTTTATAAGGAGACGATACAGTCAGTCCATTGTCCCAATTTGTACTTCAATATCTCAAAAATGGTAAATCCTAGGAAAAAGTCATAAAGGCCATTCTTATACAGAATTATCACTGTTACAAAATTTTTTTTAGTCTCATTACGATACGACTCGCGGTTTCCAAGCAAAATCGTGAAAACCGAAAAAAGCCCTAAAAATGTGAACTTTGACCGCGATTTATTTTTTTGATTTTTTGATTTTTTTTTTTTTTGGATTTTTGATTTTTCTCTTCTATGAACAGAATCCGCAAAAACTTCCCAGGTGTAAGCACCTTTCATTTAAATTTAGTTAAGGCGCACCGTGAAATGCTTGGACGAATTATGGTATGTTGGGTTTGTTTTTACAGTGTTTTATTCAACTTGCTTTGGTCCGTTTAGCACAAATCTGGTAACTTATTTTTAACACAGTTGACCAATCGAACTGAAACTTTGCACACTTTTCAGATTTAGATGACAATACATGAATATGGAATCAACACCAATATTGGTCCATTTTATAGTGTTTTAACGGTGCTTTATTTAAATTGCATTTCAAATCTGGTAACTCATTTTCCACACAGCACAGTGGTGCCGCTTCTTTGTAAACGTGGACAAAAATAGAGGGAGTTGATCTAGATTGATGAATTTTTGTACAATTACTTTTGACGGCATAGGAATGAAAAATTCCAACTTTGGTCCATATAGGTTCAGATTTGGATATAGCCCCACATATATCTTTTTCCGATTTTGCTGTAACTCAGTCAATTTTTATTGAATGGCCTTCAAATTTAATATGCGATATTTTCTTAGACCACTAATTAGTTTTACCGATTCTAACAAAAATCGGTTCAGATTTGGATATAGCTGCCATATATATCTTTCCCCGATTTTGCTATAACTCTAAATTTTTATTGAATAGCCTTATAATTTAGTATGCGATATTTTCATAGACCACTGATTAGTTTTACCGATTTAAGCAAAAATAAGTTTGCATTTTGACTTCCCAGTGGACCAACTACCTCCTTGCAAAAAATGTTCAATATAGATCCACGTTTAGCTATAGACCCCATATAAAGGTACCGTCCGATTTTCGGTATTTTGAACTATTTAAGCCAAATTTTCGAACCGATTTGGCTGTAATTCTGTATTTTCACTTCTTAGTGAACAAAATACCTCCTTGCAAAAAATGTTCGATATAGATCAACACTTTGTTATAGTCCCCCTCTCTATAATGGTACATCCAAGTTTTAGTCGTTTTGTCGATTAAAGAAAAATATTCATATCAAAAAATGTCTCTTACCGAGGTGCTAAACTTTTATTTTCAGCTATATAAAAAATAAACATATGATGTGAAATAAACTAAATCCGTTAATTTCGGATTTTGTTTGCTGAGAACAATGTTCGTACTCGTACAATCCATTTTTACATATAGAGGTGTGTGCTTTTACGGGCGGGGCGTGCGCTTTATAATGGGAATAACATACAGGGTGGCAGGTAGGGGCAGGTGGAATTCTTTTTATCGTAAACTAGAGACTTTCCCCTGTATTTTTAAAAAAATACGGGCTTGCCCTTACGGGCCTTCATTAGTAAAACTCAACATAAATTTATAGTAATGATATTAAAAATAGCACAAAAAGTGATTTACAAAGAATTTATTTTTAAGGAAGTTAGAAAACGAATTATGAATTTGTTTCTTCGTAAAAATATTGTCAATGCCATCAAATATAAGTGTGATTTTGAAAATTGTACATTTACCTCTCCATTTTTTTATAATTTCACTTATAAGCTTCGAATGCTTTGCAGATCTATTTTACGTTTTTAAGGCACCACATACAAATCTCAACTTCTTCGACCTAACTTGGCATATTACCGCTGTAAATTGGGAAAAATAATACTGGCTGTTAACAATTTAATGTGTTTAGAGAATATTTATTTCAATTACAATCAAATGTGACGCCATACATTTTTCGATTTTTGTCCACGGGCGGAACCACAGTGCACAGTTGCAGTTGACCAATCAAACTAAAACTTTGCACACTTTTCAGATTTGGATGACAATACATTAATATGAAATTAAAACAAAGATTGCTCCATTTTACAGTGTTTTACGGGGTTTTATTTAACTTGCATTTCAATTCTGGTAACTCATTTTCCACACAGTTGCAGTTGACAAATCGGAGTGAAACTTTTATCTTCATTTTTGCCAGAATTAGCTGTCATTTGGCATTTCCAATGATACAGACATTTCCCCACCAAAAATTGTGAACATTGGTCCAGGTTTTTGTATAGCCCCCTTATAGAGGTACCACCCGATTTCAAGTATTATGAGGATTTTATCTTCATTTTGAGGCCGAATTGGCTGTAACTTGGCATTTGGAGTCCCCAATGGTACAAAAACTTCTCCATCAAAAATTGTTGATCCAGGTTTTGGTATAGCCCCCATATAGAGGTACCACCCGATTTCAAGTGATTTAAGGATTTTATCTTAATTTTTAGCCAGAATTGGCTGTAACTTGGCATTTGGAGTCCCCAATGGTACAAAAACTTCTCCATCAAAAATTGTTGATCCAAGTTTTGGTATAGCCCCCATATAGAGGTACCACCCGATTTCAAGTGATTTAAAGATTTTATCTTAATTTTTAGCCAGAATTGGCTGTAACTTGGCATTTGGAGATCCCATTGGTACAGAAACTTCCCCACCAAAAATTATGGACATATGTAAGTCCAGGTTTTGGTATAGCCTTTATATAACGGTACTACACGATTTCAGGCATTTTAAAGTTTTTATCTAAATTTTCGGCCTAAATTGACTATAATTTTGTTCTCAGTGGTCAAAAAAATGTATTTACTAAAACGTTAAAAATAAAATATAATTAAAAAAAATAAGTTTCCGTGTTTTATTTAGAAATGTACTTAAAAATAGGAAATAATTTGTCGCTTAGCCTCAATAAGTATATTCTTTCTCATGATGGAATCTTTTAAATAAAACGCTTGAATTTAAATTATACTTACAAAAAAATATATAAAAAATTATACCAGCATTCATGTTATTTGCAAAAATACAAAGAAAATATGACGAAAAAAATAAAAATCATGTTATTCTAATTTTTTTATGGTTTTATAGAAAAAGTTGAAGAAAAAATGTTTGAGTTCCTTTTCATTTACGTCCAAATTTCACGCAATAATGAAGATATTCCGTTGCAACAAATTTTTCGCTTATAGTTTTCCTATTGGTGAATATTCTTAGAACATCATATTAAATCACAACGATTTCCAATTATGACATAACATTAAACATCGCCAATTTTTTCCCACTAATAAAATAAAGTTGTTTTAATAAAATAATAAAAAACGACTATGGGATTAAGCCTGACTCAAGGCATATTTATAGAAGGTAGAAGTGACAATCAGCTGCATTTTTACTTTTTTGTGAATTTGGTTTTCAACATGTAATAGGGTCTACTCATTAAATTTTAAACTTCCAAATTTGCTACGATAAAATACTTATTTTCATCCTAAACGCGTAATAAAAAGGACCCACGACCGTTCTGAATGCTTTATATTAACATTTCGATTCAAATTTGTTCTATTTTAAAGGATTTTCAAAATGTATTAATGTTTTTCATGAGAAAATTTTAAGAACGACCCTGTTATTCAATATTTTCTTTGACAAATTTTTGTAAATTTGTTAGTTGTTGTAATTCATGCATATACCTTATATGAATTTGCCTTGGCCTGACTATTTTGAAAAACAAAATAAAATTTTAAATATTTAATTTTTTATGGTTCTTATTGACGTTTGAAATTTTTTAACAGATTGGAACATATTAAAAACTCAAAAACCTTTATATTTTGATAAAAGATATGAACAAACTCAAAATTTCAACATTGACCTTGATTTCCTCTGCAACTACTAGACCGAATTTCCTCTTTTTATGCATTGGAAAGCTGATTGTATTATCTGTCGAACAAAAAATAATTATGTAATATCTCCATATGTTCAAAATTTACAGAGCTTTTACTAGAAAAAAAACCGATTATGAACGACTGTGCGTCGTATGAAACACGTGCTATACCAGCCGACCGACATCGATATTGCAAAACGTATCGAACTACAACGATTGCGTTGCCTGTGCCATCTCAGCAGGATGGATAAAGATGCTGCCGCCAGAAAGGCATTTGAATACGAGCCATTCGACGGGCAGGTCGAAACTCCGATGGAAAGACCGAGTTAAAGATGATATCACAAAACATGGCATATAAGATTGGGGAAGTAAAGCAGTAGATCGGTGCGTTTGGAAATCTATTCTTAGTTCTGATAATGGAAGAAGAAGTTCAATTACTTTTTGTAATGGATGGACTTAGCCCCTCGAGACATTCATTTTTGTATATATAAAGATATGTTTAGGACGAATATTTCGCACTGTTACATGAATTTTGGCAAAACAAACTTATAATTCCCCTTTTCACATTGGCGTGTAGGGTATAAAAAGTGAAATAGGAAGGATGAATAGTTAGTAAGAAGTGAATAAAAACTGCCTTCAGCTTATAAAAAATAGCACATGATGAAACGTTAAAAATGTTGTATTTTACTAATGTTGTGCTATAAATATATTCAAAAAGATGTTTGCAAACTTTTTTATAATTTATTAAAATTCACCAAAAAAGAAATAAGAAAAACGGTTAAAAATAATGTGTGCTTTAATATTGTTATGTTCGTTATTCTGTAACCTTTCAAATTACAAAAAAGTTTCACATTTTAAATACAGTTAGCCAAAGTTAAGATTACCGTTTTCCCCCTATTTAGCACATTTTAAAGCATGTAAATTGTTCCAAAGATCTGACAATTGAACTGTTGGCCTATTTCTATTTAAGCATTCAGCCAGTACTGCATTCCACACTCTATTGTGCAAACACTGGGGAAGCTGATTTTCTACTTAACGCCAGAGTGCTCTTCTACTAACAGCAAAAAGGTCTGTTTTAAGATGTTCTAAGTGATTTTATTCATCATTTTTCCACAGAGCAAAAAAAGAGGCAAGTGCCAGACTATAACATATAGTAGATGCTCTCAACCCACCACACATATCGACAACAAAAACACAAATATTATAGCAATATATTTCAAAGAAGGCCCACATATTCATACATGGGGTTGCAAAACTTAGGGAAGGGGGGCGATAACCATTTGGCAGGAGAAGGTAGGAAAAAACTTTCTACGGCCTCAGGTGAGTTTTCAAGTGTTAATTTAAGGGTATGAATATGTGAAAACAGAACAAAAACCCTTAAAATTGTACTCTACAACAATAATGTGCTAAGAGCAGGGTAGAGAATTCACCAAGTTATAATGGAATTTTGGGTAACATCATCAATGCTATCCATGTATTGGGGATGAATGACGAAAAATAAAAGAACACCAACAAAATTAAACAAATATAAAAACACATGGGGTCAGTATTAAGGAATAACATTAAAGTATATTTTGAGAAAGAAAATCTCAAACTGAGGGGCAAACTTAATCAAGAAATTATGAACTGAAAAGGTGGTTAAAAGAAACTTATTTTTGGTTTGTTCGTTTTTTGGGGAAAATATTTTGCTTATTAAATTAAGGTCGGCTGCAGTAAAGTGTTTGATTTGAAAATTTAATAGGGCATTTTTTGTAAAGAAGAAATTTTGTTTGATGCGTCGTTTGGACTCGCGGTTAAAAGAAGGTCTATACATTATCATGGGCCAGAAATCTCACCTTGTTCAATCAGAAATGTTGGTCATAAAGTAAGGGGTTTTCCCTGACATAGGACACTCGATCCGCTCTTACAAGTTACGAGGTGTTGTCCAAAACTATGAACTTTCCATCAATGATATGGACTTCCGCTTCAGCATGGAAATGTTCCAATTCAAAGACATTTTTTAGCCGGCGCGCTTTCCATTCTCACAATATGACGAACATCTACATTGATATGGTTATCTGAGGACATGCCACTGAAATATTAACAAAATATTAAAAATAAATCAAATTTTCCTAAAACCACAGCGTCCAAACTTCCCCATTCAAAATATATATTTTTAAAATCTTCTCTATAACTTCATGTCAAAAATAACAAATCCTTATAAGTTATGTTGCAAATGCCGACATTCGATGTCTTTTAGTATTTTGACAGCAATGCATTTGACAGAAGAACGATGTCATGCATTGAGATGCATACATGTTAGAGATTTCCAAAGACATTTTATTTTCATGAAGACGTGGGTGTGTGTGTCAGGGTTATTGTGCAATATTTACTGGTAGCAAAAGTGAAGGTGACACATGTCTTCAGTAGCATCATATCTGAGTAAAAGGCACCCATTGTTAAGCTTCAATCTATGACTGCAACAGAAGAAAATAAGAAAACACAAACATGGAAGGATTTCACTCAGTGACTGCGTATGTGTGTGTGCGTGTGGGAGTGATTGCATTGAAATGGATGAATTCTGTGTTATTGTTGATGACATTGTAGACAGCAATTTATGCGACGAAAAACGGAATGCTTTCTACAAACATTTACTTAGAACTTGATTTTTTTTCCAATAATGATGCACTTTTCGAAGCATTGTTCAGTGAATATTACATTTGCGAGATTGTTTAATTGGAAGACAAGATTTTAGATTAAAATGCCCATTTTTTAGAGGAACAACCCACTTCTAGCAAATTTTTTTTGAGCTCTAAAGGCAAAGGGTCTCACATTAACAAGTGCATCCCGATTATATTCCACAAATGTAAGACTGGAACTCAGGCATCCATTATACAAGGGGACAAGCATGACATACTAAAATTCCTATACACCATTTCTTAGAAGAAGTACGTAGTAGGTATGGCAAACAAAAGGACTTTCAAGATTTATTATTTTATTTTCCCGGTTTTAATAGAGTCGCCAATGGGAAACATATCGATATACGATATTTTGAAGATTTTAGCCACATACTTTAAGACTGTCTTGTAATTGGGTTCGGATTTTTTAAAATTAACTATATATAGGCTAAAGTTATGCTTTGGTACCCAAATACAGTTATCCTAGTTTTAAGGTTTCAATATATTCGACAAAAAAATTTTATGTTATGTTATTGGCGCATAAAAACGTCCATACCCAGCAAACCAATCGTACCGACATCTTAGCGAAATCGGAACAAAATACGGACGCCACGTCCGATGTTGGATCCGAAATGGTAACGATATCTTAACGAAAGTTGTATGAAGTGGTTGATATAATTTCGGAACGAAATGTCGGAGCGTAATCGGATAGATTTCTGTCAGAATTCGGAAGGACATCGGAAGAAAATTCTTGGTAAATTCGGAAGGGGAATTTTTTCTTCCGGATTTTCGTACAGATTTCTGAACGATTTCGGAATAATGTCGTATGAAAATCGGAGGTACCTTCCGAATCTTTGTAAAGATTTCTGAACGATTTTGGAATAATGTCGTGTGAATATCGAAATAAAAAATTTTTCTGTGACGCCTCTTTTTATACCCTACCCCACTATGTGGGGAGGGTATTATAAGTTGGTTTTGGCCAAGAAGTTTGTAATGCATCGAAATAATGGTCGTAGACCCATACTTATATACACGCAAAAAAACGGCCTCTCTAACATATGTCCCAAACATATTTTGCAGCAAACATATATATGTTTGCAACAGTCCCAAACATAATATATGTTTGGGTCTGCAAACAAATATATGTTTGGGTGCAAAAAGGAAAAATATATAGAAACGTTCTTCGTCGTCGTCGCTTCTCCTTAGTTGTGAAATAAAACGAATTGTCCTCATAGTTGAAATCATGAGCGGGGAATCGGCATCTAGAATCAAATGATTATGTAATGTATTAAATAAATATGGATATGCCATATTTCAAATATACATAAGTACTCGTATGTATGTAATTACCAATATTAAATGCGATTTCTTCCTTGTCTAATAAAATAATTCCATTCAACTTTCCGATGAAATTATAAAATGTATTGGGCATTTAATTTACAAAAAAACACAATTTCTTTAAGAAAACACAAAACACTGATTTATTCACTCACTTTACCGTCTTGACTCTACAAAGGCATCTAAAACACTGAAGAAAGAAAAAAATATAATTCATATCATTTCTTCTTTTCTTCATCGCCTGCGAAGTTGGTTAACAACAACAAAACAAGAAACACACGAGTTTGTCGCATACATGCCACCAAAGCCCCCTTCTTCGCCTCTACGTCTTCTATTATACAATACACACAACTCTTCATTATAAAACAGAGTGAGGCAGAGAACATTTTTGGGTCTCTCTTGTGGTCTCAATGAGCGTAAATTTGTTGTTGTTCACAACGTGTTAGGATCTACACAGGCTGTGAGCGATAACAAATTTACGCTCACTTAGAGCAAATGGGCTCTCTTGTGAGTCACAATGCCTCCTCCTGTTATAAAACAGCATTCCACAGCCGCGAGAGCACTGTTATTACTCTCGTTGACAAACATCCTCTCTCCACCCACGAAAAAAATGTTCTAACATAAAATAATATGTTTTACCCAAACATATCAAATTGAGATATGTTACAAAATGTTGCAAACATATATTTGTTTGGACCCAAACATATTATGTTTGGATCCAAACATATATTTTTTTGCAACCGGTCCCAAACATATATTTGTTTGGATCCAAACATATTTCTAACATAAATTTTTCTGCGTGTACATATACCAAATTGAATGTCTCGACGAGTTGAGTCGATCTTGCTATATGTGTCCGTCCGTCTGTCTATCCATCTGGAGAAAAAGTCAAGCAAAACCGGACTATAAAAGTATAAAATATTTCCTTTCTAGTGATGTAAAATAGGTTGTCGTAGTGGGTCAAACAACGAAGATATCACAATAGTCCCAAATAAAACCCAACTTTTCATTTTTGCGATTTTAATTATAATGACGAATTTGACAGCTTTGGTTAGAACGTTAAAAACTTGGGTTTGGGCGTCGGGTTAGTAACCCTCCCCTAGAAAAAAACAGCCTACTATGAAAAAACGAAAGAAAAGAAAAACAAACCCCTCTAAAGTTGACGAACCCCGCAAACGTTTTAAGGACCATGATCTGCGAATCTGCACCTGGAATGTTCGCACTCTTTATAGAGAAGGTGCAGTCTTCGCATTGGCAGACGTACTTGGAAAGTACAAAGCCGATATTACTGCCATACAGGAAATACGATGGACTGGGAAAGATGTCACAACAACACCTAAAGGTGACGCACTGTATTATAGCTGCCATGACACAAAGCATGAGTTTGGTTGCGGTTTTGTAGTTGGTCGGAGGTTAAAACATCTGGTCTCCAGCTTCACCCCAGTGAATGAAAGACTTGCTACAATTCGATTTAAAGCAAAATTCTTCAACATCAGCTTTATCTGCGCTCATGCCCCAACCGAAGACAAGGACGAACAGACCAAAGATATATTCTACGAGAGCTTAGAAGAAACATATGACCGTTGTCCTGCCCATGACATTAAAATTGTTCTAGGCGATTTTAATGCCAAAATTGGAAAGGAGAATATCTTTGGACAAACAGTTGGGAAATTCAGTCTACATAGTGAAACATCAGACAATGCAATGAGGCTGATAGACTTCGCAGCGGCAAAAAACATGGTAGTTAGCAGTACCAGATTTAAGCATCTCGATATTCATAAGGGCACTTGGCTGTCTCCAGACCAAAGAACAATAAATCAAATTGATCACGTTGTGATAGATGGAAGACATTCATCGAGCGTGTTGGATGTACGATCGTTCCGAGGAGCAAACATAGATTCGGACCATTACCTCGTTGCAGCAAAGGTACGTACCCGTCTAAACGTTGCAAATAAAGCACGGACAGACACAACACGAAAGTTGGACATCGCCAAGCTGCAAACACAACAGATAGCCACAGCATATTCCACTCAACTGACCCAATTGCTTAATGATAGCGCTTCTCGTCCCGATAACATATCAGCACAATGGCAAAATATTGCCCACTCCATGCAAACAGCCGCAAAATCAGTACTTGGATACCAGAGACCTCCACCAAAGAATCCGTGGTATGACCAGGAGTGCCGTGCTGCTACCGAAGAAAAAAATGCGGCATATAGGGCTACTTTACAATCAGTAGCAACGCGTAGCGCACGAGAGAGGTATCGGGAGAAAAGGAGAGAGGAGAAACGTCTTTTCCGCAGGAAAAAGAGAGAAATGGAAAAGAGGGAGTGTGAACAAATGGAGATGTACAGGAGACAGAACGAAGTCCGAAAATTCTACCAAAGAGTGAAGCATCAAACTGATGGCTTTGGTACAGGAATATCCTCCTGTAGAGATCAACAAGGTAATTTGGTAACTGATACAGATAGTGTGCTCAGGATATGGAAAGAACATTTTTCCAAACTGTTGGTATCCGATAGCAGTGAAGACGGCGAAGATACCACAGATCCAATCCCAGATGATGGTATTGAATGTATACCGCCCAGCCAAGATGAGGTAAGGATAGCAATAAACCGGCTGAAGAATAATAAGGCGGCAGGAGCAGATGGCCTACCAGCCGAGCTGTTCAAAACCGGAGGCGACACGCTGATAAGGTGTATGCATCAGCTAGTTAGCACCATCTGGCAGGACGAACGCGTACCCGACGATTGGAACGTGAGCATCCTATGTCCAGTCCACAAGAAGGGTGATAAGACTGTGTGCTCCAATTATAGGGGCATAAGTCTGCTCCCTATTGCATATAAGATAGTATCTGGCATATTGTGTGAAAGACTAAAGCCTATGGTCAATGAAATTATTGGACCCTATCAGTGCGGCTTTAGACCTGGCAAATCCACCATTGACCAGATATTTACCTTGAGACAAATCCTGGAAAAGACCCAAGAAATGCAGATCGACACCTTCCATCTTTTCGTCGATTATAAAGCAGCATTCGACAGCCCTATACGTTCAAAGGTGTTCCAAGCCATGTCTGATTTTGGTATTCCTGCAAAGCTCATTCGACTTTGTAGAATGACATTAACTGAGACGAGATCCTCAGTTAAAATTGGAAAGAACCTCTCCGAAGAGTTTACTACCAAAAGAGGTTTCAGACAAGGAGACGGCCTGTCGTGTGATCTATTTAACATCCTACTGGAAAAGGTCATACGAGACGCGAAGGTCAAAAGAAATGGAACGATATACACGAACAGCCACATGTTACTGGCTTATGCCGACGACATTGACATCATGGGTCGATCGGTAAAAGAAGTAACTGACACCTTTGCAAAAGTCGAAAGAGAATCTGCTAAAGTTGGTCTGGCAGTAAACGGCGTAAAAACCAAGTTGATGGTATCGAGGCGTAATATGTCCATAAACACCGCACCATCTGTAAATGTTGGTACCTATAATTTTGAGGTAGTAAAGGACTTCGTCTACCTCGGCACCGCCATAAACACAACAAATAACATCAGTTGTGAAATACGAAGAAGAATAGTGTTGGCTAACAGATGCTACTTTGGGCTGAGTAAGCAGTTTAGGAATAAAGCCACCTCTCGTCAAACAAAAATAACACTGTACAAAACACTGATACTACCCGTGCTAATGTATGGTTCCGAAGCATGGGTACTTGCTCAAGCAGATAAGGCAGTGCTTTGTGTGTTTGAGAGAAAAATTCTTCGAAAGATCTACGGGCCAATCTGTGTTGACGGCGAATATCGGCGTCGTATGAACATCGAGCTGTATCAACTATACAATGACATCAATATAGTTGAACGAATCGAGATACAACGATTGCGATGGCTAGGCCATGTTATAAGAATGAGTGATGATGAACCCGCTAAAAAGGCGTATAAATACGGGCCGCATGGAGGTTCTCGCAGATCTGGAAGGCCAAAGCTTCGTTGGAGCGAACAAGTGAAACGAGATATCACAAAGCTACATATCCCAGATTGGGAAAATACAGCAGCAAACAGAGAGGATTGGAGATTTTTTCTTAGTTCGGCTTATGGAACAAATGTTCTGTAAAAGGCCAGCTAAGTAAGTAAGGTTAGGGACTTTACAAATGCAAAGGCAGACTATGAAAGTAGAAAATCCCTTCTTTACAAAAATGCAAAGTAGGTTGGTGTAGGTGGCCAAATAACGAAGATATCGCAATAGTCGGTAATACATCCCATTTTTCCATTCTTTTGAAATCACGCTACAGATCGCAATTTCGATCGGATCGTCACGAAATTTTGCTGATTGATTAGGGGCCTGGCCTGATGGTCGGATCAAATTCAGGGGTCGGAATTGGCAAAAAACTTACTTTGAGAAAAAGTCAAGGATTTATTCTACAGCAAATATCTCCGCTTCTATTAAAAGTATTCCAAAAGCAAAGCCTAATAATGAAAGGGAAAACTTGGCCTTTACAGGCTGGCTGGTAACAACGAAAATGTCGCAATAGTCGCTAATCCAACCCAAATTTTCATTTTTGAGATATCAATCATAATGGCGAATGTCACAGCTTTGGGTGGTGGTCTTCCAACACCAAAGCATGACTATGAAATTAGAAAATCTCAACCATACAAGCATGCAAAGTAGGTTGGCGTAAGTGGTCAAACAACGAAGATATCACAATACTCGCAAATAAAACCCAACTTTTCATTTTTACGATTTTAATTATAATGACGAATTTGACAGCTTTGGTTAGGAACTTTCCAAAAGCAAAGCCAGATTATGAAAATACCTTCTTTACAATGATGCAAAGTAGGTTGGCGTACGTGACCAAATAATGGAGATATCGCAATAGTCGGTAATGCATCCCATTTTTGTAATTTTTTTTTTTTGTAATCACGCTACAGGTCGCACGAAATTTTGAGTGTTGATGGGGGTCCCAGAGGGGAAGAGGATTACTGAATTTGAAGGTGGTCGGATAATATTCAGGTGCCGCAATGGGCAAAAAATGTATGTGGGGGAAAATACAATGTTTTATTCTTATGTGAATGTATTCGCTTCTAGTAGGGGTATTCCAAAAGCAAACCCTGTCAATGGAAGAATAAAATATCACCTTTACATTATGCAAAGTAGGTTGGTCAATACCAAAAGTGGTCAAATACTAGAGATATAGGAGCTCAGATATACCAATTTCCAACTTGTGAGATTTATTTCCAATGCGGATATCTCTGTTTCTGTTGGACATATCGACACCTCCAAATAATAGTATGCTAAGTCTAAAAAGTGAGTTTTGCAGGAGAAGCTCTCAAAGGGTGGAAATTTTTTTGAACTTCAGTACTATGCTAAGTCAATATTTGTTTATAACTTCTGTTCGGATTGACCGATCATTACCAATATTTGACAGAATTTAAGTTAAAGGACGTTCGACACCTCCAAATAATAGTTTGCTAATTCTGAACAGTGAGTTTGGAGGACAAACTCTAAAAGTTTGGAAATTTCTTTGATCTTCAGTACTATGCTAAGTAAATATTTGTTTATAACTTCTGTTTGGATTGTCCGATTATTATTAAAATTTGACAGAATTTAAGTTAAAGGACGTTAAATATAAAAATGTAAAGAACTTGAAAACATGCTAAGTCGACTTAGCATACTATTGTTTGGAGGCGTCGATATTACAAGTGAAACTGGACCATCTGAGTTTTAAATAGATATCAAATGTGCTGTCATTTTTGGTAAAATATCAGAGTTATTGTAAAATGCGCTACGCTATCCCAATTTTAGAATTTTTTTACATATTTATTTTAATGACAAATACCTCAGCTTCTCTTCTGCAAACCTTTTAATCAGTAGATTGCCGATAATGGTCAAATATTTCTGAAGTCTAGGAGACAATATGTCCAGATAGGGGAACAAAAGTCTGAAATAAAGAATGTTTATAGAGGGGTGCCTCAAGGGTCCATCCTGGGACCACTTATTTTCATTATGTATATGAATGACATATTTGATGTGGTCAGCGATGCTCAGGGATATCTACATATATGCAGATGATCTGCAACTGGTTGGATTTGCCGATTTCCAGAATATTGAATATATTATGGAATATAACCTTAACAGGATAAAAATATGGTGCGAAGAAAACTATATATGTTTAAATTCTTCTAAAACAAAAATCGTGGTTTTTGATACAGGTGCACCCAGAGCATCTTCCCTAACTGTCAACGGAGAAAATATTCAGTTTTCTTCCTACATAAAAACGCTTGGTTTTTACATTGACAGCAAACTTAGTTTTGAAAATCACATTAATTACATAATATCACGAATATCGTTCATGTTGAGGAGAATATATTGTACAAGATGTAGTTTTCCCTTGGAGGTGCGTAAGATTATAGCACATTCAGTATTAATGCCTCTTCTTACTTATGGAATAGAAATATTCTCCGGTACGACTGACACTCATTTCAAGAAGGTAAAAATGGTTTTTAACCGCATTATTCGATTTGTATACAATTTACGTATACACGATCACGTCTCGTCTCCTATTTTGGATTTTTTGGGATGTTCTTTTGAAGAATTTCTAAAAATAAGGGTGTTGTTACTTTTCTATAGAACTATAAGGTCTGGAATTCCTCATTATCTTACAGCACATTTTACGTTTTTTAACTCATCCCGATCTCAATCTTTAGTATGTCCTCAGTTTTCCGGCATGGTTATGCAAACTTCATTTATAGTTCGAGTTTGTCGGTTATGGAACAATTTAATTCCTTATAATGAAAGACGGTTTTCTTATTCTCCTAATACTTTTAAAGCTGTAATCACTAATCAGTTTGGATTGCGTCAAAACTCTCACTAATACAGGACTAGGCAGGTTGTCATGGTTATTGTAGGGTTGATTGTGCGATTGTTAATGCTATTAGTTTATTTTTATTTAGTTTAAGTTGATTTTTTTTTTAATTTATATGAATATATTATCGTGTCATATATAAATCTCTGTAATCTTGTTTGGCCTTTAAAGGCTTATTGATTATTAATAAAGGTATAAATGAAATGAAATGAAATATAAAGTTATTAATTATTTTGGTTCAGTTAGCTCCAAGTCATTTGGTATAAAAGCCAGGGTGGTTGAAAACTTTGGCACAGGTGTTGTGGTGTAGGGTATTACATAGTCGGGACAATGCACTGCACAGTGGCCAATTTTACGAAAAACCTGGCCAAAACTCTAAAAATGAATGGACTTAAACCTTGGGTTCTTATGTTTTTCGGGTCGCTAGTTTCATGACCCTCAGAGGTCATTACATTGATAAAATTTTCAATTTTAGAAGAATGGCGACAAAAAACAAATCTGTCCTCTGCTAAATTTTACTATAAGTCACCAAAGAAATTAAATCTCTATTTACATTACATACCGAGGATACATCGATATAAAACGAAAAGTGCAAATATGTGAAGATTTTTTTCGATGGATTTTGCAAAAAAATACAGCCCAACTCGATCTTACTCACAACTATTTTCATCAATTATTGTGAAAATTGACCTTGAAAAAATCAACGAGTACGGACATCAATTATTAAAAACCGCGGACTTCATCGGCGACATTACAATTACAAAAAATATTTAAAACCTTTGTTTATTTTGGATATTTTAATATTAAAAAACAACCATTTATATCATATAAACAATATTTGACACTATTTAGTGTAAATTGATACAATTGTCTTTCGATTTTTGGCCAGGTTTTTCGGAAATTTAGCCTCTGTACAATGACTGTATCTCCTACTTATAAAACAAATTGCGACATATTTTGACAAACTACGAACATGAGACTAGAAAACCAACTCTTTGCCTCTCCTTTGATGTTAACTATATCAATAATAAATGATGGAAAAATATCAATTATAGTTAGTCTTGATAATCCGAACAACGCTGTAATCCGGACACTAGAATATTTTACATTTTGGACTCTGTAATCCGGACATCTCCTATTTTTCGTACCTCGTTAATACGGACATCAATATTTTTTTTCTATCTTGAGCATCAGATTTTTTTAATTTCATTTACGTCTTCGTTCTTAGCAATATAGAAAAATTAACTTTTTCAAAGTTTTCGGTCCACATCTCGTCTTTCTGGCTAGCCACTGTTGACTATGTTATACAGTCAATCAATATGGCATTAAGTATCAGAATCTGCCGAATGATATTTCTGGCATTCAACAATTGTACTGTGATCGAACTTGTATGGGAAGAGCGGCCAAAAATACTTGCTGTGCATATATCAATAAGAAAATGCCACTAAAGGTTAGTTTAGCAACACAAATAAAAAGCAAAAAAAAATCAACATAGGTCCAACTTTTGGAATAGCCCCCACGGTTCAAATGCCCCCTGAATTATGCAACCAATAGTTTTAAATTCCGGGTGCCACTGGGGTGCAATTGTATGCACACGCGCCTTGCACACATAAGGTCGTGGGTTCGATTCAAAACATCAAAACACTTTTCAACGGTGGCAAAATACCCCTCAGTAATGTTGGCGACATTTCCTGAGTATTTCAGCCATGTTAAACATCTCTACAAAAGTGGTGTCTTAGACACGCCGTTCAGACTCGGCGATAAACTGTAGGTCCCATATAAATGAGCTAATATAAATCGGGGTGCACTCATTGACATGAGACAAGTCTCCCTTGTCCCTTATGGGATATTTGTGGAACAGTTATTATAGTTTTAAATTCCATATTGTCTTATCTATCAGATTTATATAAAGCAATACCTTTCTTGGTTTCGACGACGAGATAAAGTCAGTTGCTGATGTTCATAGAAATGGCTAAAATATATTAAAAATATGTCAATATGTGTACATGTACTAAGAAGTTTATATCTTCGAAAAAAAAACTATGAATAAATAAACACCAATTGTAGAAACGTTTTAGTCTACAAAATACACAGAAAATGTCACCTAAATTAAGCTATAGGAGTAAAATTAAAAGGTAAATAAAAATTAAACGTGGAACTGTACAAATGATTTTTTTCATAGATTGTTTATATTTTCATAGATCTCAAAGTGGCAATATTTGGCGAAATTAGTTGCAAATATGGGTCAAGCGTAAAAAATGCTGGAAATCGGGATATACCTTTATATGGGGGCTATACCAAAAAGTGGGCCGACATGACCCAAGATTGGGGACCCATTGCCCTTGTAAAAATCCGGCTAGATCGACCCAGAATTTTATCCTGATAAATAATTAATTTAATACTTTACAAACGGAAAAACAAGCGTAATATACCTTCCATACTATGGATAAAATACATCCAGACCATATTTGTCCAAATTTGTTCGAACCCAATCTTCAAACTTTGTATATTATTATATTGGTTGGTATCATTAAGAAGAAATATTTTTCAGAAGCTTACAAAACAAGTTTATTTTTTCCTCAGGAGCATGCCACACCATCATCTACAAATGTTCTGACCTAAATTTGTGTTTATCGTATCTTTTGACTCGCTCGTGCTCGTCTTCCGAAAGCCAAAACCCATGACTGTTAATGGTCTTATAGGTACACTTTTGCCAGATCAAATGCTTTTGTGACTAAATGTTTATGAGATCTGTGAACGCGTCCGGTAACATTTATGTTCGAATATAGGTTATATCGGTCTACTCTTTCCGGTACCTCCCACACAAAACTTTGAAAATGTTCGGAAAATTTGTGTGCACTAAAACTCTTGAAGGGAGTAACCGATTTGGCCCATACATTGAACATCGTGAAATTTCTACCAGACTTAGATGAGGTTCCAATATGGGCTCAATCGGTCCACTCTTTCGGGTACCTACCACATACAATTTCGGAAAAGTTCAGTTTAGGACCTGAACTCGAATCGTTTTTAATTTTTATTGTAACAACTTGTATTCACTGCACCCCTTGCGGCGGTACAACTTTCAACAGGGGCAAGTTCATATTTCCCGAGAAAATAGCCCAGAAGTTGCAAAAAACGCTATGGCACCGGGTGTAGTGGTTGGAGCGCCAGATAATTCCCGAACGGATCTGCTGATTCGTTCCAAAATTTGGTATTCGTAATATTATGTCCAAGCTTAGTTTAGATTTGAAGATAAGCCATATCAGTTCAATCCTTTAGGTACCTCACCCACAAAAGCTGAAAAATGTTCGAAAAATTGTGCGCGCTATAACTCTTGAAGGGAGTGGCCGATTTGGTCCATACTTTACTCATCCTAATATATCTGCCAGATGTAGATCAGGTTCGAATATAGACTATACGTGTCCACTGCTTCAGGTACCTCCCACACAAAATTTTGGATATGTTCCCTTTAAGACCTGCTCTCGAATCACATTGATTTCTCTTGAAGCAACTAGCACTCGCTGCCTCAATTGCGACGGTAACAGTTTTTTTTTGGGGGCAAGTCCTTACTTCTTGAGAAAACAGCCCGAAAGTTGTATCAACCCCCTATGGGACCATATGTAGTGGCTGGAGAGATGGGCAATACCGGTCCACAAATTCCGGTACTTCCTCCAATATTTAAAAAATGTGACTAAAATGGTATGCAAAACATCGGATCTCCTAATATTTTGTCGGCAAGTTCAAATGTCCAAAAAGGCCACAAAATTCTGAAAAGACCCTATATACATTTGATCTGTCCGTAGATGAAAGTTTCAATTGACATAGACTGAGGGTATATCTCTGTCGGCAAAGCCGACTGATACTTTCTTACTTGTTACCAGTTACAAAATATAAATACATATCGTCTGCTACGCACGAAAAGGTCGTAAGTAAATTTTTTAAATGTTTCAGGAGGAAGAAAAAGCATTCTACCGCTTTTTAAAGATTTTATTATGACGGTAAATACAGTATTCTTCGTTTATTTTTTCCGCTTCAATACCTGTATTTTGCTTGACCAAATTCCATCGCATTTGAGAGATAATTGGATATCTTTGGACTTACGACCTTTTCCTCGTAAAATTTTGAATTATTGTTGGGACTTACGACATTTTCCTTCAATTTACTGACTTTTTTTTAAATAAAATATTTATATTTTACTCAACAATGTGGAAAGGTTTCTTTTGTCCAATATTCATGTAACATCGTGAAATATTCGTCGCAGACCCCCAGGCCATTTTTCATATCTCGGCGAGATATGACGGACATACATAGTTAGTTCGCTTTAACTATGTATGTCCGTCCGTCCATTAAAATTGTAATAAAAACTCCAGGCATCAATTATGGACTGATCGAAACAAAATTTTGTTGGGAGGTCAAGTTCCGACCAGAAGAGGCCCCGTTACTTGTTGGTGATGCTAGTAAAATGTGAAATCGACCAAAAAACAAAATTGTTATCTTATTTTTCAGCGACTCTGGATGTCCCAATGGTTCATTCAATGCTTGTACGACCACGTTTAAATTCAGCAACCCAATTTTTTTACTGTTGCGTATGAAGGAGCACTTTCACCTAAGACATTCACCATATCATTATGAATTTCTTGTCCCGATAAACCTTTTTTATGTAGATATTTAATGACAGCACGCATTTCTAATTTTTCCATTGTAAAAAAATTGCGGATGCGTCTTTTTTGAACGCCTATTTCTATATGAAGGAGTTGCCAGATCGAAACAAAAGTTAACATGTGTTCATAAAAGAGATGGAAGTTTCCAAAACACTTAACTTTTTTTCTGTTTATACCGCGCTTTTTGTGCTAGGCTAAGAAGTTTCCGAACTGCCCTCGTATTACATACATATGTATAAGCACCACATATTACATAGAATACTTGATTGTGTTAATAATATTAAGTAAAAAATATCACAAAAAAACAATAAAAAAATTGGGATTTTTTTTACAAATTTTGCAATATCTTCACAATTAGCATCAAAGAATATGCCAGTAGTTCACCTTTCAAAATCATTGCGTTTATAAAGCAAAATAGCTGTCAAGTATATATTTTCGTTGCAAAATAAATAGTTAAATTTTAAAATATAAATTACCAGATTTTTATGCAGAAGTTCGGTCCTTTGGCTCCGCCGAATATCATGCGGATATCGTTTAAAGTTGTAACGTGATTCCTTGCAATGTACCCCAACCATAGATGATGTTAATCATTATATCAAACAACATTAGCTATAGTATTCGTTCAAAATATAATTTTTCCTTTGGACTTACGACCTTTTCGCACTCAAATTTCCACATTTTGTGGACTTACGACCTTTTCCGACAGGGGCAAAACATATGGAAAAACGCGATACATTTTCTTTATATCATACTGCGTGTTTTGACTTGTAATTGTAATAAAACGCGATTTCCAAAAAGTGGACTTACGACCTTTTCCTGCGTATACTATACGGAATATTTATATCATTGTTTACTGTCGTTTACTATTGTTTTACAAGAGCATGATTCAAGATGTTGTTTGGCAGTACTTTCGCAATATGCTTGTGTCACTTGCATAAAAAGAAAAGATTTATTTTTCTGTCATTACACAAATGCAAGGAGAAGTGAATGCTGTTCAAATTGGGTGAACATCAAAAGAGAGTACATAGTTACACAATTTTAAGGTTATTAAATGTAGAGTTATTGATAAAAATGTTCAACAAAAACATTCAAGAGCTTCGAATTATTTTTGGGTATGGGTTTCTCCAAATTGGCCAATTACACGTTTTCACAAAGGTATTACAGACATCTTAATTGTAAATCTTATTAACTTGTCTTCGGTGTTAAAGTTAAATACGTATATGTTTTTCAAACGTCCAATTAAATGCGAAAAAGATTGATAAGTTAAACATTTAAGTATTTTATCATTTGTGGTAAAAATCGTCCGGAACGTTAAGAAAAATAATATTGTGCATTAAGTTCTTACAACATTTCTTACATTCCTAATGAAAAAAACATCGCAATGTTAATATATTTTTTGGCCGAAGCATTAAGGATTACAATACAATACAAACGAAACAAACACATCTCTTTAAGTGTCAACATAAATAAATATTTAAACAAAAACATTTCACATGACAATTTATGTTGTCACATAAAAGTGATTTAATCTAAACTCAACCTGAAATACTTTACCAATGTTAACTGGAATCAATAAAATGCACAAAAGTCTAAGTGTAACCTTAATTGACAGATTTTTTTTCTAACATTGAAGTGAGAGTTTTAACCCATTTACCCCAAAATAACTATGCCATACCACGAATGAATGAAAGAAACCTTTTAAGAAATACACCCTCCAATTTTACAATAACAGAATTCAGCCGTGCAACCAACCAATCGCAAATAACAAACCAACCATTACCGCAATCCGTAAATCTTTGTCACATGTCCCAGGTTATCCTTTGATTCTCCTGCTGTGCCTGGCTGTCTACCTACCTACGCTGTGAAATCGTCATACACAGTTTTGAGAGCAAGTTCCATTCGCAGCGAACAGAGTTTGACCAAACATTAGAAATCTAACACGTAAAAGTAATTTTCAGCGAAATGATTCATAGCATTAGGTACCCCGTAACGGTGTGTTGCGATATCTCATCTCACTGTGACACTCTTGGAGTTTATTTAGAGTAGTTCGAGTGTTTTGGGGGCGAAAGGATAAATGGAACTATACGCTTGGGGAATTCACGTTTAACACTTCTTGTGCGTTTTTGTGTGTTTGTGCTCGCAAAGCCACGTTCCAACTTCAACTTATTGTCCGTAGAACTTGTAGTCGGGGGTGGGCGGCACAAACATTGTCGTTACCCTCCCAACGCCCAAATATGTTTGAAATAGTAATAATTCTTTGGTTCGCCTTCACCCATTCGTGTTATGGTTAAGTAGTCATTAATAAGTCACATAGCTTTAGTAGATGTTGGGAGTGTGTGTATGTTTAGGGATGCCAAGTCTTTTGAAAAGCATGAATTATTTGTCATTTGTATTGTGAATTGGGTAATTAAATAACATATTATTATGTTGGATTGATGTGAAATAAGGGATGATTGGCTTATCATTGGAAAGTGACCTCTTTGCGTGGTCACCTGGGAAATTACTTTCAACAACTTAATTAGCTAACATGTGCTGCGACACACTTAGTACAAAAGGCAAAAAATAAAATTCTTCCCTCCCGAAGTCACAAAATCTGACATAAGCAAGTAACATGTTAGTATTTGTGTTAAATATTTTAACAATTACATCTCCTATAACTTCTCCAGCAGAATGCTGAAGATATCACATGAAAGGCTGTATACTGTCTTAAACCTCTTTTGATTCTATACTTTTGAGAGAGGATTTTTCCATGGGAAAATCCTACACCTGGCAACGCGTACGACGTCTTCGAACTCGTGATACAAAATCTATACATTTTATATACGACATAATTATTATGTTTCTTTATTTTTTGAGGCTGAGGGTGTATGGACAAACATTTGCAAAATTGAGTTTTCCATTTTAGAACAATCCAAAAAATTTTTTGACGCTGCACCATTGATTTTTGGTACAAAGATTAAGAAAAAATCGTCAATCCAAATCTGTTTTTGTAACTAAACTTGATCGGTGCGCGCAAAAGATATGACCTTTTTAATTTGAATGTTTAGAACATTAAAAAAAAAAAACTAGTAAGAAAAAGTTATAGTCGGAAGGGGCCGACCATGTAATACCCTACACCACTGCCCCTAGGAATTAGCTTTAAGCAAATCAAAATTCCTTTATGGAACAAATAAGCTTATTGGCGATTCTGCCAACTTATCACATTAAGCTTGGGACCTACAGTTTATTGCCGAGTCCGAACGGCGTGTCCTAAAACATCACTTTTAGAGAAGTTTTATATGGCTGGAATAATCAGAAAATGTCGCCATCATTATTCAGGTGGAAAGTTTGATGTTTCCTCGCCAATTCGGAGTCAAAATTAATCTAAAATCCTCATAATACTTGAAATCGGGTGATACCGCTATAAGGGAGCTATACCAAAACCTGGACCTATGTTCACAATTGTTGGTGGGGAAATGTCTGTATCATTGGAAATGCCAAATGACAGCTAGTTGGGGCAAAAATGAATATAAAATCCTCAAAATAATCGGGTGGTACCGCTATATGAGGGCTGTAGGAAAAGTTGGGCCCATATTCATGTATTGTCATCCAAATCTGAAAAGTGTGCAAAGTTTCAGTTCGATTGGTCAACTGCAACTGTTTGGAAAATGAGTTACCAGAGTTGAAATGCAAGTTAAATAAAACACCGTTAAAACACTGTAAAATGGACCTATCTTTGTTTTAATTTATCTTACAGAATTTATCTTACAGAAGTATATTAAAATTTTTTACAATTTTCACATAAAATTGTGGTCCATTTAACCCTCTAAATATCATCTGATCACTATCTGAAATTGCAAGCTTTTTCTTTGTCATATACTCTTGCCTTAGTTAAAATTTCCTGGTGATCGAACTATTATTGCGACCTACAGAGCAGCTACATATTTCACGATAATCACCAATAACAATAGGTGTCTATTCTGGTCTGAACCCGACTTCCATTTCGTGGCGATCGGTCCATAATTGCGGGCTGGAGTTTGATTACAATTTACATATAATGGACAGACGGACGGACACACATCTCGAAATCTCTTTATCTCGTCGAGATATGAAGATTGGTATACCCCATTGGGGGTCTCCGACGAATATTTCGCGGTGTTACATGAATTTTTCCCTAAACAAACTTATAATTACCTTTCCACATAGTGGTGTAGGGTATAAAAATCGTGGTTTGATATATTTAGCTATTATTATTACCGTTAACAAAATTCGTGCTTTTTAAGGTGATGCAAACATAGTCCGGAAATTGCTAAATGGATTCGAGAAAAATCAAATTTATGACAAAATATTACGTATTGGAAGACGTATTTTTGAAATAGTAGCGGATAGAATAGGCTATAGTCGGTGCGGGGCCGACTATGTGATACCCTACCTCTATGCATAAACTTTTAACTCGAAAACATTTCGTTTAGTGAGATACGAATGTTTTCACCTATCTGGCTTTACTACCAAATGACTTAAGGCGAACTGAACCAAAATAATTAATATTTATACCCTAAACGACAATGTGGAAAGGGTATTATAACTTTGTTTTGGTAAAAATTCATGTAACACCGCGTCGGAGACCCCCAATGTGGTATACCAATCTTCATATCTCGACGAGATAAAGCGATTTTGAGATGTGTGTCCGTCCGTCGGTCTGTCCATTATAAATTGTAAACACGCTCCAGGCCGCAATTATGGACCGATCGCCACGAAATTTTGTATGGATGTCGGATTCAGGCCAGAACAGATCCCTTTTCTTATTGGTGATGATCGAGAAATATTTAGCGGGTGAAATGGTCCAAAAACATAATATTTATCCAATTTCGTTGCGGCTCTGTAGCTCGCAATAATAATTCGATAAACTCGAAATTTGAAATAAGGTAAGGGAATATGACGAAGAAGAAGCTTGCAATTTGAGATGATGATCAGATAATATTTAGAGTGTTAACTGGACCACAACTTTTGTGTGAAAATTGTGAAAATTATTAATATACAGCTTATATCTTTATTCCTGGAAGAGACATTCCGGGCAAGTAAGCTATACTTGGAAGAGGAACGCTTGACCTTTCTATCGATGTCAATTGTGTTACATCCTTATATGTCCAATTATTTGTTTTTAGAGTAATAAAAAACACGCCAGAGGTCGCAATTATAACTCAATAGTCACGAAATTTTGCACGAGGTAAGACTAGGTCGAAGAAGATGCCTACAATTTTGGATGATGATCTGATATTATTTAGCGGGTGAAATGGACCATTACTTTGTATGAAAAATATAAACATTTAATATTTGGTCCATATTTTATATACCGCCAATGTAGCCTACATATGAAAAAAGAACGACTGACCTTTCCACTGATACACATTGCAATAATAAGTTTGGTAGATAACGGGGCTACTGCCTAATATAAAGTGGGTTTTCTGTAGAGAACCACATTTTCCTCCCATACTATAGTGTGTTTTTTTAAGTCCGATAGAACTTGAAATTGTAAAAAATAACACAAAAAATTAAACTGTAATCAAATTTTTTTTTTTTATTCGAAAGATCAATACGTGACATTAACATCTGAAAATGATTTTGGGCATATGGGCACCGCGGCTGTTCTTGACGAAGTGCATTCTGGACGTCCAATTTTTGGCCACTTTTTCGAGCACTTCTGGCCGTATGTCACGAATAACACGAAGAATGCTGGCCTCCAAGGCATCAATTGTTGCTGGTTTATCAGCATAAACCAGTGACTTCATGTAGCCCCACAGGAAATAATCGAGCCAATTGACAGGACCACTTCTCGAAATCAACTTATCGCCAAATTTTAATTTCAATAAGTCGATGGTTGCGTTCGCCGTATGGCACGTAGCGCCATCCTGTTGAAACCACATCTCCTCCGGATCAATGTCATCCATATTTTCAAACAAAAAATCATTGATCATGGTGCGGTAACGATCTCCATTGACCGTAACGCAAGCTCCGGCCTCATTTTTGAAGAAATAAGGTCCGATGATGCCACCAGCGTGAAAACCGCACCATACGGTGCATTTTTCTGGATGTAATGGAGTCTGTAGGGTCTCTTGTGGATTGGTCTCACTCCATATGCGGCAATTTTGCTTATTAACAAACCCGAAAGGCTTGTTCAGATGGACGATTATGTACGCCATACAAATGACGAAGCCGTCTATAAGTTGCGCGAATCGACGACTGATTTTCAAAGTAAATTTGGATAATTTCGTAGCGTTGTTCAAGCGTGAGCCTATTCATGATGATTTGTCAGAGTATACTGAAACAAATAAAAAAAGTTTCATCAAAATTTAATTTTTTGTGTTACTTTTTACAATTTAAAGTTCTATCTAGCTTAAAAAAACACCCTTTATTATTGTCTCTATCATGACAGAGAAATTCCCAGTTTGTGCTTTATTACGAATAACGTGGAGCCCAGGCGTATTAATTGTCCAATTGGATTTTTTTATACATATCTCACCTGTTCAACAGAAGGGTAGTAACTAACAATTTTAACTTTTTATTAAGACAATGAATTACCCTACCCACTGTAAAAATCTGCCATTTCTTTGGCTATTCTTTCGTAAAAATACCGGTATTTTCATACTACTTTTCATACTACTACTTATGTACCAACAGTTTTGGTCTCTACTGAAAAATAGAAAAGTTTGAGTTACTACCTTTTGTTGAACAGGTGTGATATATTGCAGCATGGGGTCGCTTCGCCACGCTCTTTTTCAAAATGTACCCGGTGTCGCTTCCGTTAACGTTTTTTTGAAATATAACTTTTGGTGAAGGCGAAGGCACCCACTGATCTCCTTCTGGCGTACAATTTTGAGATTTACACATACAACAATTTACCGCCAAGTCCGAACGGGCTGCCCTAAGACACCAATTGTAGAGAAGTTTTTCATGGTTCAAATACTCAGGAAATGTCGTCAACATTACTAAGAGGTATTTTGCCACCGTTGATCGATTCCCCGGCCAGGTAACTTCAAACGGTGGGAAAATACTCCTCAGTAATGTTGGCGACATTTTCTGAGTATTTTAGTCATGTAAAACTTCTCTACAAGTGGTGGCTTAGGGCACGCCGTTCGGACTCGACGATAAACTGTAGGTCCCCATATCAGGAAATATGAGTCGGGGTGTACTCATTAATATGAGAGAAGTCTCCTTTGTGGAACAATTATTATATTATTATTTGAGCTTGATGTGATAAGGTGGCAGAATCCACAAAGTTATTTCTTACAATAAGTTTATTTGTTCCATAAATGAATTTTGATTTGCTGAAAGCTAATTTCCAGGGATAGTGGTGTAGGGTATCACATGGTCTTTGCTTACTTGTTAATTTTATATTTGACTACTATCGACATCACCAACATCAATAAGCTTCTATCTCTGTGAGAAAATTTCGTGATGATCCGATCAAAATTCCGACATGTAGTGTGACAATTTTCGGTAAGTGATATTTTGTATACAAATTTTAAGGATTTTTGTCGGTAAATTTTGTCGTTAATTACCGAAAATTATTGTTAAGTTAACAACAAAAAAAAAGTAGTCGTTAAGTCTTAACGACAGTACATTATTACAATATTTCGCTGATTTCTTTTAACAACGGCGTTTTATATGAACACATGTTATGTTAATAAGAAGGGTACACAAGGTAAATTACGCCTTATTGAGAACAATATTCTTAATGCATTTACATAAGTGTTAACTATGTAGAATAACATGAGGCAGCTTCGCCACTGTTGTGCTTTCGACAGCGCCGATTTGATAGAAACTGCATAAAAATCATCAAAGAGAACTTGTAGATCTTCGATAAACTCATAACTTTCCTTTAGACCATCTTTATGTAGCATCAATTAAATCGGCGCTGGCGAAGGCGCAACAGTGACGAAGCTGCCTCATGCTACCCACCCTACGTATGAAGACTGCGCTAACCTTTGTTTTACTTATTAAAAACGTTAGCTAATGCTTCAAAAGAGCTCAAGTGTGGTACTGCTATGTAAGACCTATACCAATGTCCTTAACACTATCTTTCTAGGAGGCTTTCGTTGGCTTTAATTTAGCATTGAGACCAACACGTGAATAGTATTACTATAACCTACTTTGTTCTGTGATAATCTTATAGATTTAAACTCACCCAGCAAAAATTTGGATCCGGTAGTCATTACGTAACCCTTTACAAAGTAATGTAAACAAGCTTCTTTTCGCATTACAAGTAATCTAAAAAGTAATGGGTTACTTCTTAAAAAATTTGCAAGGTAAACCTACTTACTTTACTCCTTACTAAGTAATGACGACGGTGGCACAGTGAGTGTGTGTCCGACTATAAATCCTAGGGCTGTGTGTTCAACGCTCACCGTCGGCACGCGAGTTTTTTTTTAATTAAAAAATAACAGTTCGTGGTGCACATGTGCACTGCACATTTAAGTTCTTAAGCAACCCTTAATATTCGTGTGCGTGGCATAGTGGTTAGCGTCTTTGGCTAGAAATCAGAGGGTTCGTGGGTTCAATTCGGGCAGACAGCGAACAAAAATAAAGTAAAATAAAATTAAGATGTGTGATGAAATTAAAAACAAATTCTCTACATCAACTGTCTAAAAATAGAATTTTTTTCACCTTACTTTTCAACTTCTAGTGGCCACAGAATAACTAGTTATTCTAGTGGTCATAAAATAACTACAAACTGCGTGCGACATGCCCTTGTAAAAATAATGGGGAAGAAAGGGGGTTTGAGAGTGGTTACGGCTGCCAAAAATCCCTTACGAAACCCATGATTTTGGGAGGACTTTTTTTGCTGGGCAGCATCACTAACAATCAGAATGCTTGGATTTATGAACTTTCCATACTCTCCGCTATGAGAAATTTCATTTAATATGGGCGTGAATTGAATATGTGAATATATAAACTCAAATGACGGTAACGTGGATCCACAATCACTGAAGGGGCTTAAGTCATGTCAAATATCAAAGCTGAATTTCCATACAGAGCGCCACAACCCAAAATATGATCCCAACTTTTAATTAAAAAAATGCAACTGCTCTTTTAAAAAAGATTGATGACGGGTTTATCACTTTTATTACTTTTATTACTTTTAAATCACACACACAATAAAAACATCTTAAGAAATGCTTCTTTACTGGCATCCGTAGTCATCCAAAAGACATAGATTTGAGCCACATTCCTTCAAAAATCTGCATTTTTTCCTTCTTAAACGCTTTAGGGTTTGTACTCGCGACGAAATAATGTTTTCAGCTTCAAAATATATTTTAATTAATATTAAAATATAATATTTGACATTCCCTTGCCATCGATATTCGTCGGTATGAGTTAACGATTTCTACAATCGGTAACATAAAGTTACAGAATAGCACATTCGTTAACTCAACCGAATATTTTCGTTAACTACCGATGTCGGTTCATTACTAAAAAAAAGTTACGGAATCGCACTGCAGGTCTTGCTTTTTGTATATCCCTTATAGACGCTGAGATATTTGCTTTGGAATAAAATGTCGACTTTTTCTCCAAATAAATTTTTTGCTCATTCCGACCTGTAGCGTGATTACAAGGTTTAGATGGACAGACGGACGGACACACATAACCAGATCGCCTCAGCTCGTCGAGACATTCATTTTGGTATATGAGGAAAAGTCAAAATTTTTTAGTTTCCATGAAGCCAAGGTTTGCACTATTATAATACGCGAACTATTGTAGTTTACCAGTAACTATGACTATTGCTGGATTAATTTAGATGTTTTTGTACAAAGCTCAAAAATTTTGCAAAAAATAATTAATTTACGTGGTAGTTACGACCGCGTAAAGGAAAAAAACATAGGTAAAAACACGTTGAAGCTAAACAGGTTTTTTACATTGCTATTCGATTTCTGATTAAACCATTCAAATGACGGACATCTGTTCAAAGTAAAAGTAGGGGAATACAACATGAAGATTACACTTCTAATGTATCACTTTCCAAAATTTCCACTGCATCCACCTTTTATGGATGCTGACATTTTGAAGCCGGATTTCAGGTGTTTTTTGTATTTTTTATGTAACTGGGACGCACATTCGGATATTTCGAAAAACGAATTATAGGATTAAAGAACTCGCGATTTCGCATAATCTGATATGTATATTGAGTATGTAGCCCACACAGCAGCAGAGTAATCTACTGCCAAAGGCCACAATTTAGTGCGATATTTTTTCTAAAAAACCTATTTTTTTGGGTACAGTATTTACAATATCGTTTTGAGTGTGCTGGTACCCCACGATATTTTAGTTTTTCGACGATCCGGATCATATGAATCACAGATCGTAAAAATCCATCTACTAGAACGGCGGAAATGGCTACTGCAAAAATTGAAAAATTTGCGAAAAATTTTTTTGAAAATATCGCGGATTAAATCGCGTTTTCTGTGGATCGTTTTCTTTTCAATGAAGAAACTGACACATCACTCGAGTTTTTGCGAAAACAGTGGTTTAAAAAATTTAGGGCCATGGGAGATTTATCCGATTTATCCCAAAAATAGTGTGTGATGCTACATCCACGGTTCTTGATGGATTTTATCGAAATAGGTTTAGATCGATGTATTTTTTCATGGATGATGGTGAAATCGGATGCGCATAAAAAGTGTATGCACTTTGTGCAATTTATAAGCGTTATACAGTTTGTTGCACACTAAACTGCAGATGATGCTACATATTAGCGGCCAAAGTAAATCCTGGCAAATGTGTACAAATTAAAAGAGAAGAATTCGCTGTATTGGTAAACCGCATGCGCATCAAGTGATTTTGAGGATTTCGCGATTTACACGAATTTCAAAAAGAACATTACTCGATACAGTTTTATTTCAAGAGTATACCCCATTAAAAGGAACACAACATTTATTTGAACGATACCCATATCTTCCGCTAGATGTTAGTGTGTATTCGAGAAGTGATTAGAATAAAAAACTCGATTTTTAGCGTGAAATTTTTCTAAAATAGAAGAATAACTCCGACAAATTTTCCTACATTTTTTCAACTAACTCACAAAATAAATTTTAATAAATATTTTCTCTTACAAAAATTTTATAAATTTCCTCAATATATGTATCTTTTTGATTTTTCAAAATAGTCTGGCTTAATCCCTTTTGTTGTTTTAATATTTAAAACAACAAGTTTATGAGTGGAGAAGGTTTTGCATTGTTCGCCAAGGGGTAAGGCAAGGAAGACTAGTTTCGATCCACGCCACTGGATCTCATCAGTTCCCTTTGTTTCTTGTTTGTGGATATTCTCCACCGAAGTTATTTTTCAATAACTTCTTCAACAAGGAACTTTTTATACCCAAACATCAATCGTCAGCTCGAAGTATAAACGTAAACAAAGAAAACCCTTCAATGAGAAGTTTTTCTTTGGTAACCTAACACAACTCCGACGAAAGTGTTTACGAAACAAAGCAAACCTTCTTCCACTCGTATGTGTCGTTGATTTTTCAACAAATGCACATACCCAAATGCTGTTTGGTAGCTTATATACCAACAACACACAAAACCGTGCCAGTGTTTCTCAAATAGAACATTGGTGGCGTTTATTTAATTGGGATAGCTGTTACAATTTTGATTTTTCAAAATAGTCTGGCTTAATCCCTTTTGTTGTTTTAATATTTAAAACAACAAGTTTATGAGTGGAGAAGGTTTTGCATTGTTCGCCAAGGGGTAAGGCAAGGAAGACTAGTTTCGATCCACGCCACTGGATCTCATCAGTTCCCTTTGTTTCTTGTTTGTGGATATTCTCCACCGAAGTTATTTTTCAATAACTTCTTCAACAAGGAACTTTTTATACCCAAACATCAATCGTCAGCTCGAAGTATAAACGTAAACAAAGAAAACCCTTCAATGAGAAGTTTTTCTTTGTTTCGTAAACACTTTCGTCGGAGTTGTGTTAGGTTACCAAAGAAAAACTTCTCATTGAAGGGTTTTCTTTGTTTACGTTTATACTTCGAGCTGACGATTGATGTTTGGGTATAAAAAGTTCCTTGTTGAAGAAGTTATTGAAAAATAACTTCGGTGGAGAATATCCACAAACAAGAAACAAAGGGAACTGATGAGATCCAGTGGCGTGGATCGAAACTAGTCTTCCTTGCCTTACCCCTTGGCGAACAATGCAAAACCTTCTCCACTCATAAACTTGTTGTTTTAAATATTAAAACAACAAAAGGGATTAAGCCAGACTATTTTGAAAAATCAAAATTGTAACAGCTATCCCAATTAAATAAACGCCACCAATGTTCTATATGTATCTTTTTGTTTTTGCTATAATATGCAAACCATTAAACGGATTTGTATAGTTTTGGTTTTATTTGAATCATCGCGATGTTTAGATTACGTACATATTTTTTTAAATACTTTTAGTATGCGTAAACAGCTTGAATTTTATTAAAACAAGTTGCAAAGTACCAATTTTTTAACTCTTTCTCAATTTCCGCGAAAACTTAAAACTTTTTCACTAATGTTATGGGGCCTCAGTAATCATATATTACGTAGGGAGTCCCTAATTAAGAGAGTTCCTCAATATAATGATTAGAGTCTTTTAAAGATTTTTTTCTTTTTATCAGAATTGAAACCGCCATAACTTTTGCGCGCAACAACCAAAATTAGTATCTCGAACAGATTCAAGAATGGGATTTTTTCCCAATCTATGTACCAAAAATCTTTCATGTAGCTTAAAAAAAATTTTTAATTTTTTTTTATGGAAAACTAAAATATTTTGTCTTTTCTTCATATATAAGTATGGGTCTACGACCATTATTTCGATGCGTTACAAGCTTTTTGGCCTAAACCAACTTATAATACCCTCCCCCACATAGTGGTGTAGGGTATAAAAATTACAACAGTATCTAGACTTCGTTTGAGCTATAATATTCATGTTATTTGCAAAAATACGACGACAATTTGGGGAAAAAATAAAAAAATATTATTCTAATTTATTAGCATTTATGCAAGTATGTTTTGACGAAATGTGTTTCAGACTATTTGGAGTCGATTTAACAATGTCCGTCCATCTGTCTATCTGTCTGGCTGGATGGTGGGCACGACAACTCTCGAACGGATGAACCGCTTTGGACATCGTGAAATTTCTACCAAACTTAGATGATGTTCTAATATGGACTCAATCGGTCCATGCCTTCGGGTACCTCCCACACAAAATTTCGGAAAAGTTCAGTTTAGGACCTGATCTCGAATCGATTTGATTTTTGTTGTAACAACTTGTATTCGGGACCCCCATACAGGGGTACAAGTTTTATCAGGGGCAAGTCCATACTTCCTGAGAAAATAGTCTGAAAGGTTCAAAAAAAACCCCTGTGACACCGACAACGTGTGTAGTGGCTGGAGCGCAATATAACTCTCAAACGGATCTGCCAATTCGATCAAAAATTTGGTCTTCATAATATTTTGTCCAAACTTAGTTTAAGTTCGAAGATAAGCCATGTCGGTTCACTCCTTCTGGTACCTCCCCCTCAAAAGTTCAAAAATGTTCGGACAAATTGTGGACACGAGTTAGAAGAGAAGGACCGATTTGGTCCATACCTTACGCATCCTAATATATCTAACAGATATAGATCAGGTTTGGATATGGACTATATTTTTCCATTCCTTGGGTTACCTCCCACACAAAATTTCGGATAAGTTCACCTGCTGAAGCAACTTGATCCATCCATCCGTGTATGTAGCATCTCACTCAATTTTATAAAACAATTATTATATCTCCGGATTCGGATAGTTTTTAAATATCTGTTTTCGCACATTTTAATTAGGCGTATCGATCTACTCTTTAAGCCAAAATGACACATCCAAAACGCGATATTTGCGAAACCATATTAAATCCGCCGACCTAATGGAAGGATTTGCACGAGCCATGGTTAATTAGATTCAGAATGCAAAAAACTAAATTCACGCGGGTTTCCACACAAATCGTAAGACAGTTGTAAAATTTTATTCAAAAAATAGGTTTTTCTGAAAAATTAACGCACAAAATTACTACTTTGGGAGTTATTGTTTATAGCAATATAACGTTTTTCGTGGACAAGACCATTATTACTCACATAATGGTCTTAAAGCTCTAAAAATCCCACGGTGACCAACTTAAATAATAACTATCGGAACTATCGGAAGCAGTGTTTTGAAACCTTTACGCATCCTAATACTCCTTTTACACTTCAATCATGTTCATAAGTCCAAAATTTAGATCAATTTCGTAGATGGTCCTCCCCTTCAGGTTCCTCTTACCAAAACTTTCAAAATGTTTAGCAAATTTTCCGGCTCGTATTGCGACAATATATTTATAGGTGAAATATTCTCTGCAAGTGTCGTAAGTAATATGTAGGTCACATGTCGTAGGTATCATTCACTTTTCGTACCCATAAGTACGAATTTCCAAAACTACTTCAATCCTACAGTCAAACAGCATTCTTAATTCTAAATTTCAGTATTCTAGCTCGACCCGTTCACCCAAATCCAAATTGTACCAAATTTTGTATCATTTTGTAATTTTCGTAACCATCCAGGTCGAATTTCGTACATATACGTACGAATTTCTAAAATTACCTCAATCCTGCACTTCAGCATTAATCTTCATTTCATATTTCAGGAGTCTAGTTTTATCGGTTGTACTAAATTTAGTACCATTTAGTACTTTTCGTCACATAAGTACGACTTTCCAAAACTGCCTCCATATCTGAATCCCAAACTTCCACTGTAATCTTTATTCCAAATTTCAGGATTCCAGTTCTATACGTTCACACAAATCCAAATCCCTTAGGTACATCTTTCTAACTATTTGTGACCCTCATTCCAAATTTCAGATTTCTAGCTCTTCCCGTTTGACTAATACAAAGGGTACCATATTTAGTACCTTTTAGTACTTTTCGTACCTTCCAGTTCGAATATCCAAAAACCCAGCCTTATCTCACCCCTACACACCAACACTTAAAATTTCAAGCTTCTAACTTCAGCCGTGTCTTCTGGGCGATGATCTGACAGTCACTCACTCACTCGCTCACTCACTTATCAAAAAGCTCTTTTATATAATAAGAATACACTGTGCAACACTGAAAATGCAAACAACTTCTAGTATAGATTTTTTGAAAGTACATATTTAGACTACAGTTCGGATTTTATGGTCTCATCTAAACCGGGCTAAATCTACACTTTTTTGTAATTATCAGGCCTTTATCTCAGAAACGAATAGGAATTTGGCCTTGCTGTCTTTAGCAATATTGTAGCCCTAAACTAGTAGAACTTATCTTTTGAAGAAACCACATAAGAAACAATCCATCTAGGGCATCAAAATATATAAAATATAGAAAATTTTACATAATTGCTGAAATTCTGGTCGGTATCGGCTAAACTATTGGCAGTTGAACCAAGTAACCTTTTGCAAAAATCTTCCAAATAAAGTTCTCAATAATTCTTTAGAACATTCTGAAACTCTAAAATGCTTACTTCATGTTGTTTCAGCGGTATTTTGCATCATATCTTTTACAACACGTATTTCAAACACAGTTCACACCAACAGTTTATTCTCGCATTTCGGATTTCACTACATTATTGACATTTTTATTAAATCGTCGTTGAAAAATGTACTGAAAACAACGGGATAGAGGCATTTTACAACAATGTTCTGAATAGCTGTGTATTACATTCCAGGGAATATTTTTCCAAAATAAAATATTCAGAAAAAATTAAAGGTTTTGGAGATACGGTGCGAAATGTATAAAAGTTGTGGTATTTTTGCATATATTTTGAAATTTCAGGAAATAAATGTAGTTTCTCGAGTTCATTATCTCTCCAAATATTTTATTCTTGTCCTTATCTACAAATTTGCTTCAGAGGTCAGAAAAAGATTCGCATTGGTTTCAGAGATATAGCCCCGAATTTCTTTAAAAACTCAATATTTAACCATGTTTAGATGGCGCCATAAAATCCGAGCTGGATCTGACACAACAAAACCCAACTAGGGTTTCTTGTCGTTTGGGTCTGTACTTTCAAAAAATCCTCAGTTCGAATTGTTTGCACAAGATCACCTTAAAAATGATGAACAGTGATATAGGTAGAGCTTTGGCAAATCTTAATTTCATATACAAAAATTAAATTATTACGTGTTCTTTCAGGAATTTTCGCAAAAAAACAAAACAAAATAATTTCTTTCTGTTCAAAGATAGTCCAATTACAGACCTTCATGGCATTTTATGAAGTAATTGATTTCATAAGCTTTGTCTGACCATTGTTCGTTCTAACAAATACATATACAATATGTTTCACAAATATTCCGTGGAAACTAAACTGATCAAATATTCCCCGTTACTTATTCCGATAAAAACAATCGAAACATAAAACAGATTTATGTATGATTAACAAACGAATCCAGAGAACCCTAATTCTCATTTCAATACCAACACTAGAATCCAGTACTTTTGCCTACTATTGGGATGACTTCTAGTTCTTTTTCCCTCCATTTTACATCAGACATGGTTGGTAGTAGAAAACAAATCCTAATGGATTCAAAACAAAAGCCAGAAAAAAACATAAACTCAGCCACCCATAAATGTTAGGATTTCTGTAATAGGAAGCCAGTAAATCATTTACACGTGAATAAGCCGCTAATGTTTTCTCAAACTTTTCACCCAGAGAAAAGTTAAACTTGTTCGCTGTATAATTAATGCATATATGTCGTGTAATTTATGGATTAGGAAAAATACTAAAATTTTGTTACGAATAACACTATGCAACACTGGAAATGCAAACAACTTCTAATGGGTATTTTCTAAAAGTACATATTGAGACTACAAAAACCTTAATTGGGTTTTGGGTTCTTTGATCGGTTTTAGATTTTATGGCCTCATCTAAACCGACCTAAAATGAGCCTTTTTTCCAATGATCGGACCTTTATCTCCGAAACTAATAAGAATTTTGCTTTGCAGTCTTCAGCAATGTTGTAGCCTTAAAGTAGTACAACTTATGTTTCAAACAGATGAACTAGGAAAAGCTGCATCAAGCGCATCAAACTCGTTAAAATATAGAAAAGTTTACATAATTTCTGAAATTCTGGTCATTAACAACTAAACTGTTGGGAGTTGAAACAAGTAACCATTCTAAAAATGTTCCAAATAATGTGACTATCAATTCTTCAGAACATTCTGAAAATCTAAAACGGTTAAAGGGGTATTTAATAACATACCTTTTACAAAACTTATTTCATACAATGTTCACACAGGGTGTTTATTCTAATGTTGAGGATTTCAATGAATTATTGAAATACTTACCAAATTGTTGTTGAAAAATTTGCTATAAACAAGACGATAGAGGCATTTTACAACAATATAATGTTCTGAAGAGTTGTGTATTACATTCCAGAGAATATTTTCCAAAAAGGTAATATTAAGAAGAATTTAACATTTTGGGAGACACGCTGCGAAATATACACAAATTATAGAATTTTTAGATATAATATAAAATTTGAGGCAATAAATGCAGCTTTTCGAGTTCACTATTCCTTCAAATATTTTCTTCTTGCTCTTATCTACAAGTTTGCTGCAGATTCCAAAACAAGATTCGTATTGGTTTCAGAGATACAGCCCCGATTTGTTTTAAAAATTCGATATTTTACCATGTTTAGATGAGGCCATAAAAATCGAACCCGATCTAGGAAAACAAAACCCAAATATGGTTTTTGCCTATTGGTCCTCTACTTTCATAAAATTCTGGACAGAAGTTGTTTGCGCGCAATTGGCTCAAAAATGTTGCACAGTGTAATTAGTAATCTACCAAGTTAATGGCTAGTTGACAATTTTTATGTAGAATGCACATACGTAGGGGCTTTAGATTAGAATATCAGTGACATAATTATCCTTTAATTTAGATACATTTTATTGTTGAATTCATAGACATATTACCCTACATTTTACCTACAACCCTTCAAGCCAACATAACTTTTTTCCCCCCTCTCAACTACCACCTAAGTATTGTTGTTTTTGTTGTCTTCTTGTCTTGCATCTGTTGATACCTGCAAAAATATCAAATTCCCCTCAGCTTGTCTCTTATTGCCGTGGGGATATCAATAAATTTTCTTAGCTTAATTCAATATAATCGCAACAAATTGATTGTCAATAGTTAGAATTGACATTTACACCCTACTTGCACAGCAGACAACATCCTGTAAACGCTAATCCAACAGAGACGACTGCAACATAGATAACACACATTTACCTTTTTTTGCAAACACACACATACAACGTAGTGTATATGTTTGGAAAACGCACATGCGTCAGCAGTAACTAGTTCAGCTATGAAATTGAACAATGCCATCGGTGTGCACAGTGGGTATTACCCAACAAAAAATCATTACCAAATAATGCTATGAACAATAAGCTAAAAACATTTGTTCTATTTTTAGAACAGTTGAGGTGGAATTTGTTTTCAGTTTCAACACACTTCATATTTTGTTTTTTCAAAATAGTCTGGCTTAATCCCATTGTTGTTGTTTTATTATTTTAAAACAACTAATTTATTAGTGGAAAAAGTTTGGCATTGTTCGCCAAGGGGTAAGGCAGGGAAGACTAGTTTCGATCGACAAGCTACCAACAACATTTTGTTATGTGCATTCGTCGAAATTCAACGGCACATAGCAGTGGAAAAAAGGTTTGGTTTGTTGCGACTGTACTCATTACTTAGTAGTATTAGTATTAGTATTAATTAATTAGTATTAATAGTACATATCATTGAGCCAATATGAACCGGCGTGCACTCATTGATATGAGAGAAGTCTCCCTTGTCCCTTCAGGGATGTTGTGGGAACATATGTATGTATGTATTAGTATTAGTATTAGTATTAGTATTAGTATTAGTATTAGTATTAGTATTAGTATTAGTATTAGTATTAGTATTAGTATTAGTATTAGTATTAGTATTAGTATTAGTATTAGTATTAGTATTAGTATTAGTATTAGTATTAGTATTAGTATTAGTATTAGTATTAGTATTAGTATTAGTATTAGTATTAGTATTAGTATTAGTATTAGTATTAGTATTAGTATTAGTATTAGTATTAGTATTAGTATTAGTATTAGTATTAGTATTAGTATTAGTATTAGTATTAGTATTAGTATTAGTATTAGTATTAGTATTAGTATTAGTATTAGTATTAGTATTAGTATTAGTATTAGTATTAGTATTAGTATTAGTATTAGTATTAGTATTAGTATTAGTATTAGTATTAGTATTAGTATTAGTATTAGTATTAGTATTAGTATTAGTATTAGTATTAGTATTAGTATTAGTATTAGTATTAGTATTAGTATTAGTATTAGTATTAGTATTAGTATTAGTATTAGTATTAGTATTAGTATTAGTATTAGTATTAGTATTAGTATTAGTATTAGTATTAGTATTAGTATTAGTATTAGTATTAGTATTAGTATTAGTATTAGTATTAGTATTAGTATTAGTATTAGTATTAGTATTAGTATTAGTATTAGTATTAGTATTAGTATTAGTATTAGTATTAGTATTAGTATTAGTATTAGTATTAGTATTAGTATTAGTATTAGTATTAGTATTAGTATTAGTATTAGTATTAGTATTAGTATTAGTATTAGTATTAGTATTAGTATTAGTATTAGTATTAGTATTAGTATTAGTATTAGTATTAGTATTAGTATTAGTATTAGTATTAGTATTAGTATTAGTATTAGTATTAGTATTAGTATTAGTATTAGTATTAGTATTAGTATTAGTATTAGTATTAGTATTAGTATTAGTATTAGTATTAGTATTAGTATTAGTATTAGTATTAGTATTAGTATTAGTATTAGTATTAGTATTAGTATTAGTATTAGTATTAGTATTAGTATTAGTATTAGTATTAGTATTAGTATTAGTATTAGTATTAGTATTAGTATTAGTATTAGTATTAGTATTAGTATTAGTATTAGTATTAGTATTAGTATTAGTATTAGTATTAGTATTAGTATTAGTATTAGTATTAGTATTAGTATTAGTATTAGTATTAGTATTAGTATTAGTATTAGTATTAGTATTAGTATTAGTATTAGTATTAGTATTAGTATTAGTATTAGTATTAGTATTAGTATTAGTATTAGTATTAGTATTAGTATTAGTATTAGTATTAGTATTAGTATTAGTATTAGTATTAGTATTAGTATTAGTATTAGTATTAGTATTAGTATTAGTATTAGTATTAGTATTAGTATTAGTATTAGTATTAGTATTAGTATTAGTATTAGTATTAGTATTAGTATTAGTATTAGTATTAGTATTAGTATTAGTATTAGTATTAGTATTAGTATTAGTATGCTTTTACCCGTGCATCAGCACAACAAGATGTTGGCAACGCAGTATCTGCTTGGGTCTTATAGCCGTCAGCACCCCTGCATCAATCTAGTGGACAGGCTCCAGACGGTGCAGCCGTCTCAATTCGTATTGGGCCCGAACTGACACTACATATGTCGTGGGTACCGCATGATATGCTGCAACTGTTTAATTGTCCAGCTAAACCCACTAACCACAACACGAACACCGAATCACTGACTGCTCGAATACTAAGAGTTCCCGAACAACGTCTTATCGAGTTCCCTATAATGTCCAAGTCGCTTATAAACCCAATCAGGGAGTTCGCGATCATTTTTCCAATACTCAATCAGTTGCCGATCCTCCAAGCGTCAATTATCCGATCGTATTTGATCCTCAGTGGATTATAAAGTACTTTTACCTCAATAAATAGCTGCTTAAACCCCAGGAAAGGGAGATAAATTACCTTTTTATTCCGTAAGGATTAGTGGATCTTTATTTCGATGAACGCTACTGAGTTTACCCCAGCCAGCGACAAGAAGTTGTTACCACTCATTTTTGGGTAATATTATTTTCTACAGAATTAAAACTTGTAGCTTTTCACAATGCCAACTAGCAACGACAAAAACAGATATATATAAAAACTAAAATAATAAATTGGTTATGTACCACTGATAGACAGTGTGTTCCCATGGTTTAGCAAAAAAAAAAAAAATGACAACAGAATAGAAGATGGCATTTAAGCTTTTTTGATTTATATATTTTATTTTGCAGTTTGAAAACTACAGACAAACGGAAATACACAAAAAACGAACATCCAAATCTTTATTTTCTGCGAAATAAATGTGGACATGGGGATGAACATTCGTTCGATTTTTTAGGAATGTATGTGTGAGTGTTTGTTTTTGTGTAATGGTGCCACTCAATATCTTTATCATTCGATGAGACGACTCCAATAATACATAGCACGGGTCGGGTAAACTAACAACGAGTTTAAATCTGATGTATTATCGAAGTGCTGCATGGAATGAATGGTCGGATGAATCTGTGTGGTGGTGCATGCGCGACATAATCTCATTGTCAGCCAAAATGTCGTTTATTTTGAAATAAATCGAATACCGTTTTTTACTTTGTTTTCAATGACAATGGATAAAAAAGAAAGACTATTATGAATGCGAAAGAATTTTTTAATTGACAGTGAAGTATTTAAAATATATTAGCAGTGACAGGAGATTAAGTTTCAAAACAAAACAAGAATAGTTAAGGACATTCAATATTTAGCAAAAGGAGAGGCTGACTTATTAAAGTGTTGAAATACATATGTATGGCAAAATAACAATGAAACCGCGAATATTTACCATCAAAAATAGTTTTCGTTTTCTTAAGTAGTCTCCAGCATGATTTATATACATTTTCATGCACTAAAACCAATTTTTGAATCACTTTTTCCACTCCGAGAGACACCTCGAAAACATGGCTTTTGAACGCTTCAACACCATCTTCCGGCGACGAAAATCGTTGACCACGCCTTTTTTCTGGATATGCTGGACTTAAATGAAGTCATTGGATCCCCAGTTAGGTCTGCGAAAACGTTGTCATATGTAATCCAAAGACTTCAGGCATTCGTGAACAGATGCCTTCTTATAATAGGTCGAGTATTCTAGCCAAACCGAATCACAAATTAAAATTTGGACAATGAAAAACCGGGAACCAATAAATCGCGAAGTATCAAGAAGAAAATGGAAAAGGCCCTATCCATTTCCATATCAATACGTTACGGAAGCCACATTGCAGTATAGCTAGAATGGCTCTGGAATGGAACCAGACGTCCTGGACGACCAAGAAACACGTGGAGAAGAACGGCCCTGCAAGAAATTGAAAATCAAAATACAAATTTGGAAAATTTATAACATATCGACGTCTCCAAACAATAGTATGCTAAGTCGACTTAGCATGTTTTCAAGTTCTTTACATTTTTATATTTAACGTCCTTTTACTTAAATTCTGTCAAATTTTGGTAATGATCGGACAATCCGAACAGAAGTTATAAACAAATATTTCCTTAGCATAGTACTGAAGGTCAAAGAAATTTCCAAACTTTAAGAGCTTATCCTGCAAAACTCGCTTTTCAGAATTAGCAAACTATTATTTGGAGGTGTCGAACGTCCTTTAACTTAAATTCTGTCTAATTTTGGTAATGATCGGTCAATCCGAACAGAAGTTATAAACAAATATTGACTTAGCATAGTACTGAAGTTCAAAAAAAATTTCCAAACTTTGAGAGCTTCTCCTGCAAAACTCACTTTTTAGACTTAGCATACTATTATTTGGAGGTGTCGATATCTGTAACGATAAAGTACGATTTTGTAGAAGCCCCATGTGGAATAAATAAAGAATAAAAAAATATATGGTCGCAAATTATTAGTTCGATGTGTTACACACAGAAAAAAAAAACTTAATATACCCTCCATACTATGGTGGAGGGTATAAAAATTAAATTCGGTTTTTGGAATAACTATTATTTTTCGGTTATAATGTACAAAATTCTATGTCTCTACCGAAAATATGCTCCAAAGTTCAACTATTATTCACATTTTCAAAAGTACTCGTAGCAGCATAAAAGTAAATTTTTGTTTGTTTTTAAAGTGCAATATTTTTTGTTTTGCGGACCAAAAGTGGTAATATTAGAATGAAATCGTTAAATCCAGGTAGGTATTAAAATTTAAGAAAGTATAAGGTATACAAGGGTGACGTAGGGGATGGAAGATACCAAGGAACGGTCCTGACCGGTTTTAACATGGCAAAGCCCAGGATTTATCTTGGTCCCTCTTTCATCCCAAGTGGACACTGACCTCCCCGTGGTGTCACCTGGGGAACTGCCTTTAACACCCGTTAAAGGTAGTGAGCTAACATGTGCCGCGCGTTCACCCATAAGAACGTTAAAAACTTGGGTTTGGGCGTCGGGTTAGTAACCCTCCCCTAGAAAAAACAGCCTACTATGAAAAAACGAAAGAAAAGAAAAACAAACCCCTCTAAAGTTGACGAACCCCGCAAACGTTTTAAGGACCATGATCTGCGAATCTGCACCTGGAATGTTCGCACTCTTTATAGAGAAGGTGCAGTCTTCGCATTGGCAGACGTACTTGAAAAGTACAAGACCGATATTACTGCCATACAGGAAATACGATGGATTGGGAAAGGCGTCACAACAACACCTAAAGGTGACGCACTGTATTATAGCTGCCATGACGTAAAGCATGAGTTTGGTTGTGGATTCGTAGTTAGTCGGAGACTAAAACATCTTGTATCCAGCTTCACTCCAGTGAATGAAAGACTTGCTGCAATTCGAATAAAAGCTAAATTCTTCAACATCAGCTTTATTTGCGCTCATGCTCCCACTGAAGAAAAGGATGAACAGACCAAAGATATATTTTACGAGCGCTTAGAAGAAACATATGACAGTTGCCCTGCCCATGACATTAAAATCATTCTAGGCGATTTTAATGCCAAAATTGGAAAGGAGAATATCTTTGGCCCAACAGTCGGGAAATTCAGTCTCCACAGTGAAACATCTGACAATGGTATGAGACTGATAGACTTTGCAGCTGCAAAAAACATGGTAGTTAGCAGTACCAGATTTAATCATCTCGATATTCATAAGGGCACCTGGCTGTCTCCAGATCAGAAAACAAGAAACCAAATTGATCATGTTGTGATAGATGGAAGACATTCATCGAGCGTGTTGGATGTACGATCGTTCCGAGGCGCAAACATTGATTCGGACCACTACCTTGTTGCAGCAAAGGTACGCACCCGCTTAAACGTAGCAAACAAAGTACGAACAGACACAACACGAAAGTTAGACATCGGTAAGCTGCAATCACAACAGATAGCCACAGCATATTCCACTCAACTAGCCCAATTGCTTAATCAAAGCCCTCCTCATCCCGATAACATATCAGCGCAATGGCAAAGCATTGCCCACTCCATGCAAACAGCCGCAAAATCCATACTTGGATACCAGAGACCTCCACCAAGGAATCCATGGTATGATGAGGAGTGTCGTGCTGCCACCGAAGAGAAAAATGCGGCATATAAGGCTACTTTACAATCCGTAGCAACGCGTAGCGCACGAGAGAGATACAGGGAGAAAAGGAGAGAGGAGAAACGTCTTTTCCGCAGGAAAAAGAGAGAGATGGAAAAGCGGGAGTGTGAAAAAATCGAGATGTACAGGAGCCAGAATGAAGTCCGAAAATTCTACCAAAGAGTCAAGCATCAAACTGATGGCTTTGGTACAGGCACATCCTCCTGTAGAGACCAGCAAGGTAATTTGGTAACTGATACAGATAGTGTACTCAGGATATGGAAAGAACATTTTTCAAATCTGTTGGTATCCAATAGCAGCGAAGACGACGAAGATACCACAGTCCCAATCCCAGAAGATGGTATTGAATGTATACCGCCCAGCCAAGATGAGGTAAAGACAGCAATAAATCGGCTGAAGAATAATAAGGCAGCAGGGGCCGATGGCTTACCAGCCGAGCTGTTCAAAACCGGAGGCGACACGCTGATAAGGTGTATTCATCAGCTAGTTAGCACCATCTGGCAGGAAGAACGAGTACCCGACGATTGGAACCTGAGTATCCTGTGCCCCGTCCACAAGAAGGGAGATAAGACTGTATGCTCTAACTATAGGGGCATAAGTCTACTCCCTATTGCCTACAAGATCGTGTCAGGGATATTGTGCGAACGACTAAAGCCAATGGTCAACGAGATTATTGGACCATACCAATGCGGCTTTAGACCTGGCAAGTCCACCATTGACCAGATATTTACCCTGCGGCAAATCCTGGAGAAGACCCAAGAGATGCAGATCGACACCTACCACCTTTTTGTCGATTATAAAGCAGCCTTCGACAGTCCGCTGCGCTCAAAGGTATTCCAAGCCATGTCTGCCCAGCAAAAATACTCATTACAAATTGGCCTACTTTTTCATTATTTTAACACGGGCATGTCATAGGGAGTAAGTACTTATTTTTTGGTCACTATAAAGTAGATAAATAAGTAGTTACTCCCTGGTTACTTCAAGTCGTAACTACTTATTTCAGTACTTATTTATTAACTTTTAAGTGCCAAAAAATAAGTAGTTACTCCCTATGACATGCCCGTGTTAAAATAATGAGAAAGTAGGCCAATTTGTAATGAGTATTTTTGCTGGGTGAATTTGGTATTCCCGCAAAGCTCATCCGGCTTTGTAAAATGACTTTAACTGATACGAGGTCCTCAGTTAAAATAGGAAAGAACCTCTCCGAAGAGTTTGGTACCAAAAGAGGTTTCAGACAAGGAGACAGCCTTTCGTGTGACCTCTTCAACATCCTGCTAGAAAAGGTTATACGAGAGGCAGACGTCAAAAGAAGTGGCACAATCTACACCAATAGTCACATGTTACTTGCTTATGCTGATGATATAGACATCATGGGTCGATCAGTAAAAGAAGTAACTGATACCTTTATAAAAGTCGAAGGAGAATCTGCTAAAGTGGGTCTGGCGGTAAACGGTGAGAAGACCAAGTTGATGGTGTCGACGCGCAATGCGTCCATTGAGCTCGGACCGACTGTGGAAGTTGGTTCCTATAATATTGAGGTAGTAAAAGACTTCGTCTACCTCGGCACCTCCGTCAACACAACAAACGACATCAGTTGTGAAATAAAAAGAAGAATTGTATTGGCCAACAGATGCTACTTTGGATTAAGTAAGCAGTTTAAAAACAAAGCCACATCTCGTCAAACAAAAATAACGCTCTACAAAACACTGATACTACCCGTGCTGATGTATGGCTCCGAAGCCTGGGTACTTGCGCAAGCAGACATGGCAGTGCTTGGTGTGTTTGAGAGAAAAATTCTTCGAAAGATCTATGGACCAATCTGCGTTGACGGTGAATATCGACGTCGCATGAACCACGAGCTGTATCTGCTATACAACGACATGAATATTGTTAAACGTATCGAGATGCAGCGATTGCGTTGGCTAGGCCATATCAAAAGAATGAGCGATGATGAACCCGCTAAAAAGGCGTATGAATACATGCCACATGGCGGTGCACGCAGAATTGGCAGGCCAAGGAATAGATGGCGCAAACAAGTGGATGATGAGATGACAAGGCGCGGTATTCCAGTGTGCAAAGCAACAAATAGAGAGGAATGGAGATCTCTTCTTAGTTCGGCCTATAGAACAAATGTTCTGTAATGGGCCAGCTAAGTAAGTAAGTAATAAGGTATACAAAAAGTAATGTAACACTAAAATTAGAATTAAATAAAAATGTGTTCATATTTTAATATTTTCGAAAAGTACATAAAGTTATAAAAAATGGTTTCAAGAGGGTGTGAAAATTATAATTTTGTATTTTAGTGTGGAGTGTTTTCTTTATAAAATCATCTAATAACTCGTGCCGTTTTTTGCCGTTACGTCGGTGATACACCGTATCACCTACGGTTTTCAAAAGATCGACTGGTAAGCCATCGGCTCCTGCTAACTTATTATTCTTAAGTCGGTTTATTGCTGACTTATACATTCGATTCTGGGATTGGATCTGTGGTATCTTCGTCTTCGCTAGTATTGTATTGGATTGGATCAGTCTGGAAAATGATCTTTCCATATCCTTAGCACACTATCTGTGTCACTTAACAAATTACCTTGCTGGTCTCAACAGGAGAATGTGCCTGTGCCAAAGTCATCAGTTTGATGTTTCACTCTTTGGTAGAATTTTCGAACTTCATTCTGGCTCCTGTACATCTCGATTTTTTCACATTTCCTTTCTCGTGCGCTACGCGTTGCTACTGATTGTAAAGTAGCCCTATATGCAGTATTTTTTCTTTGGTAGCAGTCGACACTACTGGTTATACCATGGATTCCTTGGTGGAGGTCTCTGGTATCCAAGTACTGATTTTGCGGCTGTTTGCATTGGCAATATTTTGTCATTGTGCTGATATCTTATCGGAACAACAAGTGCTTTAATTAGGCAATTAGGCCAGTTAAGTGGAATATGCAGTGGCTATCTGTTGTGATTGCAGCTGACCGGTGTGCAACTTCCAAGTCGTGAAAATACCACATTGCAATGTAAAAAGCTCCCCCACCGAGTGAGGGACTTCCAAGTCGTGTCTGTTCGTACTTTATTTGCTGTGCTTAATAGAGTACGTACCACTTTACAACTGCACATTCTCTAAAAAGAATCCGAACATTCCTGGTACAGATTCGCAGAACATTGTCCTTAAACGTTTGGTTGTCTAATTTGGATAGATTTGTTGTTCCTTGAACCCGCAGCACGTGTTAGCCCACTACATTTAGCGGGCGTTAAAGACAGCTTGACAGGAGACACCACTGGAGATGAAACATGAGATGAAAAGAAGTACGTCCGCCTTGCACTCAGAAGGTCTGCGGTTCTAACCCCGACCAGAACAACAAAAATTTCGGCTGGGGCAAATCCCCCCAGTGTAATGGTGGCTTACATTTCCTGAGTATTCAGCCATGAACAACTTAACTAGAAGTGCCGTTGTTCGACAAGCCATTCGGACTCGATGATAAAAAGTAGGTCCCTATTATTGAGCCAATATGAACCGGGTGGCTCTCAGTAATATAAGAGAAGTATGTATGACAAATTTAGGGATTTTACCTTCCTTTATAAGAATTCACATTATAAGTTCAAATTTAATTCCAATGATGAGAGCTTTGTCTACTTTCCTTCAGACGTCGGACTGATGCACATCGAATTGACATTTTATGCAGATTAAGAATATGTATATATACATTTTTGTATATTTTACAAACATCGAAAATACCACATTGCAATGTAAAAAGCTCCCTCACCGAGTGCATGTAATTTTTTCGTTGCAGTTATTGCTTTTATTTTGTCATTACGGCAAAAAAGTCATATTTAAAAATGAACATAGGTTCAGATTTGGATATAGTACCCATGTATATTTTGGTCCTTTTTCATGTATTTGATGCACCAAACACGCTATGTCTGATTTCAATAAAATTTGGAAGGCGTGATTGAAGTTGGCCTACAAATAAATACGATATCCTGTATTTGATGCACAAAACACGCTATATATGCCCGATTTCAATAAATTTTGGAAGGTATTACAAAATTTGGCCTACAAATAAATATGCCAACACATATCAAAATCGGTTCAGAATTGGATGTAGCTCCCATATATAATTTTGGCAGAGCTGAGGTATTTGATGCACCAACCAGCTATGTATGTCCACTTTCAATGAAATTTTTAAGTTTGATGGAATTTGGACTATATTTAAGTTTGTCAAGTTATATTGAAATTGGTCGAGATTTGTAAAATGTGTGCAGGTTATCTATTTATTAAAAAAAAATATCACGCGTAGACGTAAGGAATAATAATAAAATATTGAATCTCTGATCCACTATTTAAGGGAATGACTTGAAGTCACTAGAAGTCATCATTATTGTACGCGTGTACTTATAGTTGGAGAATATCAAGACTAAAATTATTAAATATCATATATCTGAGAGACTTCTTAAGCGGGATGGGCGAAGGCGAAACAGTTACCTATATTAACTTATAACATATCCTTATCATTATTGGAGTAAAAATTGTCAGTGTAAGTGGGAGTTACCCTAAGAGTAAATTAAGGTGTCACAACAGGTTAATATATGCACTTGGAAAAATGTACTCAATCTTTGCGTTATTCCTATGTAGGCTCGATTTGTCGACATTAAGAGTGTATGACATTTGCAAATATCACCGACGTAGGTGCACCTACTACATGTAGTTAGAAGGGATTTAGGATGAGCCTTTCTTCCTGCAACATACAAAAATACCATAGCATGAGCTCCATACACAGCACTATATATCTTATTTACATGGCACTATATTTATGTATTAAAATATTTTAAAGAATAAAGTCAATATAAGTATAGCATTCCATTATATGCATTTTTTCTTAGTCGGGGTAGCGAAGCGCACCTGGTTCAGCTAGTTTTGGTATATATAAGTATGCCACCATTATTTAGGTATCACGGTGAGCCTTAACTAATTTTAAATGGAAGGTGCTTACACCTCGGAAGTTTTTGCTGATTCTGAAACTACAATGCTCATAGATGAGAAATATCATGAAACAAAAAAATCGCCGGAGGGATTTTAAAATAAATCGCGATTTAAGTTCACATTTTTAGGGGTTCTTAAGGTTTTCACGATTTTGCTTGGAAACCGCGAGTTCTATGTAAATGGGCCTAAGAAAAATGTTGTAGCAGAGAAAATTCTCCACAAGATTGGCCTTTATGATATTTTCGTAGGTTTTACCGTTTTTGACATATAGAAGTTCAAATTGGGACAATTCAAATTGGGACAAGTCTCCTTATAAAACAATGTTATGACTGCAATTTCCCAACTTAAACGTATATATTTCAAAAATGGTACAACCTAAGAAAAAATAAATCAGCCTATCTTGTAGAGAATTTTCACGGCTACAAAATTGATATGACTTGCGGTTTTCAAGCAAAATCGTGAAGATTTAAGATAAAAACCTAAAAATTTGAATTGAACCTCTATATCTCAAAAACGGTAAAACCTACGAAAATATCATAAAGGCCAATCTTGTGGAGAATTTTCACAGCTACAACATTTTTTTTAGACTCATTTCGATACGACTTGCGGTTGCCAAGCAAAATCGTGAAAACCAAATAAAAACCTAAAATTGTGAATTTTGATCGCGATTTTTTTAAAAATCCCTCCGGCGATTTTGTCTCTTTTTTTATTTTTCTCATCTATGAACATTGCTGTTTCAGAATCCGCAAAAACATCCCATGTGTAAGCCGTTTTCATTAAAAGTTAGTTAAGGGACACTGTGCATGATATTGTTTTATAAGGGGGCGATCCAGTCAGTGCATTGTCCCAATTTGAACTTCCATATCTTCAAAACGGTAAAATATACGAAAATATCATAGAGGCCAATCTTGTGGAGAATTTTCTCTGCTACAACATTTTTCTTAGGCCCATTTACATAGAACTCGCGGTTTCCAAGCAAAATCGTGAAAACCTAAAGAACCCCTAAAAATGTGAACTTAAATCGCGATTTATTTTAAAATCCCTCCGGCGATTTTTTTTTTTTGTTTCATGATATTTCTCATCTATGAGCATTGTAGTTTCAGAATCAGCAAAAACTTCTGAGGTGTAAGCACCTTCCATTTAAAATTAGTTAAGGCTCACCGTGATATGTTACAAACTTCTTGGCCAAAACCAACTTATAATACCCTCCCCACATAGTGGTCGAGAATAACCACAATACCATGCCTAAAACTAAACTTCTCTGTTTTATTCTTTGCAACTAATTACAAGACATTATAAACTATACTACGAAATGTTATTCATATTCGTCAATTTTTCTAAGGAAACACAAAAAATTACTTTGCTTCACATTTGTCGTATAAAAAACTTCAAACATTCTTTCCATGTTCATTATTACATCTGACATTATCTCTAAAAGGAAGTTCGTCATGACATCATGTACATCATACAAATGACACTTTAACATTAAATATAATTTCATGAAGGAGTGTAAATGTTTCTTTATAATTAATGACATTTCTCTCATATAATTTTATTGTCTTAGAAACAGTCGTACGTTTCTTTGAGTGTCCCATGGTGGTGTTAACTTTCCACATTTAATGCGAGTATCCATCCCATGATATTTATGCAAATATTTAATGCGTTATCATAAAACCTTTTCATTTCATGGCCTTCTTAAGTTCTTCTTCATTTCATTCAAGATAAATGGTGGGCTATGAACAATTTAATGTGACAATAGTTTCATAAATATTTTCTACCAGACCAACAGTAGTAGTAGTAACTCCTTCTCTGTGTTATTGTCACCTCCCTCCCTTCCCCCAACCCAAGCCTAACCACATCAGAAGAAATGTCACGCATAACTACTAAAATCAGTCACTGGGCAACAGTGGTTGTCTATGCCGCTTGCCTCGTCTGCCTATCCTTCTCTCATGGGGGTCTAAAATGAAATTGCACTCGGTTAAAAGAAAACTACGCGTTAACGCTAATCGTTTCTATCTTTATGAAGAGTTTAGTTGTACTATTTCCGTTTTAAATGAAACACCATTTGTAATTTCCCCTTCATTTCCTTAATGCGTTTGCGTGACATTATAAGTAGTTTATGAACTTCATGCTGACAGCAGGGAGAGAGTTGAAGAGTTCCAAACTTATACGGGCTTATGTTGGGGTATAGGGTTGACAGATTTGATAAAAATATATACAAATACGAATATCAAAAATCACTGGACTATTTAAAAATTAGAAAGACAGATTTTACAAAAATATATACAATACGAATATCAAAAATCACTGTACTGCTTAGAAATAACAAAGAATTTCCATTTTTTTGAAAATCTGCACCCCAACACCCGGACACTTTACAGAGAAATGACAGTTTATAGCCACAGCTTCTACGCAAATTAAATTTTTAGGTCATATTTTTTGCCAAGTTTAAAAACATTTTAATTCATCCAAAAGCATTTAATCTTTATAATATACAATCACAATTCGCGAGTTATAAACAGGTAAACCTTGGCTTCAACTATGTTAAATTTTTAAAAATATTTCCCATGTACATATTCTAGCTCAGAAATAAAATTTTGAGTCGACAAAGCCATGTCCGTTTGTTGTAATGTAATATCTTTGCCACAGGAAGGTCAAGTTCAAAGTTCGCCCACGTTCTGGTATCGACCTACGTTCTGGTACAGCCCCCATATAAAGGTATCTCCCGACTTCCAGTATTTTAAGTATTTTAGGTACATTTTTTTTAAACAAACTAGCTGCTTGGACTTTTGAGGTTCCCAGTGGTCATAAAAACTGTCAACATAGGTCCATGTTTTGGTATAGCCCCCCTATAACGGTACCTCCCTATTTTCTACATTTTGAGGATTTTAGCTACATTTGTTGACCAAACTACCTGCAATTTGCCATTTGACATTCCCAATGACCAGAAAACTTCTCCACTAAAATTTTTAACCACAGGTCTATGTTTTGGTATAGGTCCCATATAACTTTACCTACAGAGTTTAGGCATTTTACTTGATATTTAAGGTACCTAGTGGTGACGAAATTTTAACAAGAAAAGATGTCACCGTATGTCCATGTTGTGGTATATCTCCAATATAACGGTACCTACAGTTTTTCGCTCTTTTGAGGATTTTATCTATATTATCCGGCCGTATTATCTGTAATTTGGCACTTGAGATCCCCAGTGGTCACAAAACTTCTCCACCAAATTTGTTTCCAATCCCACGGCAACATCCTTGCATGGTTGCGCCTGTGCAGGAAACCAAGATCAAAAACAACTGCAGCTTACAGGGGTGGGGGATTAGTTTTGCTATTGCACCAGTTTGTTCAATACAGACCTATCTTGCTTGAGCCCGGCTCTTATGGTCCGTACATTGAATATATGGTGGTAGCAGTCCCGTTAATACCTGTACTCCTGGTTATAGACATAACATTAGCTCGATTTTTGAAGGTCGTAACCATCTGGCGTAGGGGATGAAAGATACCAAGGAACGGTCCTGACCAGACTTAACATGGCAAAGTCCAGGATTTATCTTGGTCCCTCTTTCATCTCAAGTGGACACTGACCTCACCGTGGTGTCACCTGGGGTAGCTGCCTTTAACACTCGTTAAAGGTAGTGAGCTAAAATGTGCCCCGCGTTCACCCATAAGAACGTTAAAAGCTTGGGTTTGGGCGCAGGATTAGTAACCCTCCCCTAGAAAAAACAACCTACTATGAAAAAACAAAAGAAAAGAAAAACAAATCCCTCAAAAGCTGACGTTTTAAGGACCATGATGCGAATCTGCACCTGGAATGTTCGCACTCTTTATAGAGAAGGTGAAGTTTACGCATTGGCAGATGTACTTGAAAGGTACAAGGCCGACATTACTGCCATACAGGAAATACGATGGAATGGGAAAGGCGTCACAACAACACCTAAAGGTGACGCACTGTATTATAGCTGCCATGACATAAACATGAGTTTGGTTGCGGATATGTAGTTGGTCGGAGGTTAAAACACCTGGTCTCCAGCTTCACAACAGTTAACGAAAGACTTGCTACAATTCGAATAAAAGCAAAATTCTTCCACTATCGGACCACTACCTTGTTGCAGCAAAGGTACGCACCCGGTTGAACGTAGCAAACAAAGTACGAACAGACGCAACACGAAAGTTAGACATCGGTAAGCTGCAATCACAACAGATAGCAACAGCATATTCCACTCAACTAGCCCAATTGCTTAATCAAAGCACTCCTCATCCCGATAACATATCAGCGCAATGGCAAAGTATTGTCCACTCCATCCAAACAGCCGCAAAATCCAGACTTCCACCAAGGAATCCATGGTATGATGAGGAGTGTCGTACTGCTACCGAAGAGAAAAATGCGGCATATAGGGCTACTTTACAATCCGTAGCAACGCATAGCGCACGAGAGAGATATCGGGAGAAAAGGAGAGAGGAGAAACGTCTTTTTCGCAGGAAAAAGAGTGAGACGGAAAAGCGGGAGTGTGAAAAGATCGAGATGTACAGGAACCAGAATGAAGTCCGAAAATTCTGCCAAAGAGTCAAGCATCAAATTGATGGCTTTGGTACAGGCACATCCTCCTGTAGAGACCAGCAGGTAATATGGTAACTGTTGGTATCCAATAGCAGCAAAGACGACGAAGATACCACGAACCCAATCCCAGAAGATGGTATTGAATGTATACCGCCCAGCCAAGGTAAAGACAGCAATAAATCGGCTGAAGAATAATAAGGCAGCTGAAGGACTTCGTCTACCTCGGCACCTCCGTAAACACATCAAACGACATCAGTTGTAAAATAAACAGAAGAATTGTATTGGCCAACAGATGCTACTTTGGTTTAAGTAAGCAGTTTAAAAACAAAGCCACATCTCGTCAAACAAAAATAACGCTCTACAAAACACTGATACTACCCGTGCTGATGTATGGCTCCGAAGCCTGGGTACTTCCGCAACAGACATGGCAGTGCTTGGTGTGTTTGAGAGAAAAATTCATCGAAAGATCTACGGACCAATCTGCGTTGACGGTAAATATCGACGTCGCATGAACCACGAGCTATATCTGCTATACAGAGAGTTCGGGTAGCAGAAAGGACGTTCCGAGACATCTTTACTGCTACAGCCGCTCGTCATATACCTGCTGGTCGAATTCCTGAGGTGATACCAAACTTCCCAGCAGAACCTCAGTCACGTTTGGCGACATTACGCTTATCCGAAGAGATGCTCACATTTTTTCAGTCGGAAGTTTGTCGGGAATGACGTGGCGAATAGAAGAATAGAGTAGATTTATTCCTGCCGAGGATTTACCACCACAGTTTACAATGGATGATGTTGTGAATGTCATCAGGAACGCTAAATCATCCAAAGCGTTGGGCATTGATGGAATCTCCATGGTAATGCAAAGACAGCTGGATGTGGTGGGAGTGGAGTATCTCATTAAAATTCTCAACCTGCCTTTCCCGAAGTCTGGAAAATGGGCAAGGTGATCCCGCTACTGAGGCCAGGCAAGGATGCCAGCAAATGTGAGTCGTACAGGACCATTGATGCCTTAGTCTTTCCCAGCGTCAGAAATAGCTATCCAATTTCCGAACATCGACATGGATTCTGTAAGCAGCACAGCACTACAATACCGCTGCACGCCATCTCCACATATATTAGAGTTGGGTAATCTCGTTCAATTGAACGATCCGGATCACTGTCCTCATTCAAAGACGAATGAGTAACATCATAAAAACCAATGTGTGAAATTAAGTATACGCAGTTTTGTCAAAGAAATTACCGGTGTCCATTGAACGAGATAGTGATCCGGATCCTTCAATTGAACGAGATTGCCCAACTCTAACATATATTAGTGGTGGACCCAGCCAGAGCAAACCGATTGATAGAACAATGATAGTTCGGCTTGACTAAGCAAAAGCCTTTAATACTGTCAAGACCATGCCTCGTTGAGTTAAAAAGAGAGTACTCCAAGGTAAGGTGATATCTCCGGAACTGTTTAACATCTACCTCTACTGCAATCCGCCCCTTCAGACAGCATTGAGATCGTAACATTTACGGACCATTGTACGATCTTGGCGTCAGGTACCTTCCCTATTTAACCGATCTTATGACCTTTTTCCGCGCGAGAAATATGCAAATATCCGTCATTCTGTTCACCACACGGACGGCGCAGGTGAGAAGAGAGTTGAATATTATGGTAGATGGATGGTAGCATAGTTCCGACCACAAAACACCCAAAAATTCTAGGCCAGAGCTATCTGCGGCAAGCTGAAGGGTAAAAAAATATCCTCAAGTCCCTAGCCGGCAGCATATTCGGTGCAGATAAAGGCAAGCTATGAGGGGCCAATTTGGCCCTCAAATATAAGTGTAACGCGATGGAAAAGTATTTAAACTTGTCAGAATGCTGTAGGAACAAGGTCCCCAAGTCCCTTGCCGGCAGCACATGGGGAGTAGATATAGAAACCTTGTTGACCACATATAACGCTATTGTTCGCTCTGTGCGGTCCACGAATGTAAGTGCAACGCAATGGAAAGATATTCAAACTTGTTAGAATGTCGAACTGGGAAGGGCAAAAGGGTTCTTCCTCATGTCTTCAGTGGACCATCTGTAATGGCATACATTCGGTGCAGTACTAACCGCCGGTGGATAGGCCCCGCCCAATCAGACAGGCCAAGATCTAGAAGGAGAGGTCCAGCGTTACAAGAGAGAATCCCTAGATCAACAAGCATATCAACCAGGTTTGAATAGCATTCATACCGACGGAGTCGCAAATGCCATAAGCAACTATCGTTTGAATGCGGTCCTAGGAGTACGCCCCCATCTATGGAAGCTGAGGAGCATAAGCTAAACCAAAAATTGTTAACATGGATTCATGTTTCGGTATAGTCCTGAGGAGTTTAGCTACATTTTTTAGCCGAATTATCTTTAATTTGACATTTAGGTTCCTATCGGTTCCATATAAAGATGCAGTCCGATTGAAGACATTTTTAGATGAATTTTCGCACCTAATTTAAGCATTTGGGGTATCCGTGATATTAAACTATATGCGCCTAAAATTGTGGACATAAAATAAAACTAATTATTATATTTTAATTTAGAAAATTTTATGGTGGAGCGTATAAAAACTGCACTGGGCCGAACTCTAGGATTTTTTTAACTTATTTTTTGTTGATTGTTAATGCACAATTTCATCCATCTGACTGTGCTTCACCTGTATCCAAAATCAGATACTCTGCTAACTGTTCATAAAGTTTACAAAGACATATGTATGGGTCCAGTTTGGCAGTAAAAGGTACCGTGGTTATGAATCTGAACTATTGGTTGATTGAGGTGACTGCACCGTACGTACCTCAACAGATGTAAAGCCACTATCGTTTGCCTTACCATTAGACATTATTTTACATCTTTGTACTGCATGAATGCTATTATAGCTTGTCTGAGAAGCATGTTTAAAATCTTGTACACTGCTCTCACGATCATGGCCATTTGCATACAAACACCCCAAGTACGTAAAGCAGTATCGACATCCCTATTTTCATATCAATTTTCCAACACGACTTAGCTGGCTGACAATAATCTGTTGTGTCTCTCCACTTCTTTCTCAAAGTAACAAAGAAATTTCACACATTAAATATTTTATAACTCAATGCCGACACTTGCACATCATAGACGGCTTAAGTTGTGAAATCTGAAGCGCTAGACTTGTTTTGTCTTCGCCGGCAATAGGAGAAGGAGAAGAAACAAAATAGACACTCAATCCTCTTGACAGTGTTCCAAGGCATTCCTAATGACATCTCGTTAATGTTGATGATTTCTGGTTTGGTGGTGTTTTCGAACGAAAGTCAGGACAGCCAAGCGAACGTAGCTAAGCTGCCAACCAGTCAGTCATTCGGTCCGTTGATGTTTAACAAAAAGGACAAAAATCAAGACGAACGCACATTTTCTAAATTGACGTAAGTGAAAAATCATGCCTGTCACACATTCAAACAGCAACACCAGCAATATCTACAGCAACAATTCATCCATCCAACCAACCAACCATCCGAGTTCATCTCGCATACAATGCCAGTGTCAATTCAATTTTCTTTGGTCGGGGGATGTGGCTTTTTGGTCAGAGTCAAAATGTAGCCCATTAACTTAATGTAACCTTAATAAATGTTCACTTGTTAAGCCAGCTAGCTAGGTTGGTTGACTTCTTCTCATATCAGGGATTAAATTTTTGTTGAACTAAAAAAGTGAGTTTGTCACTAAGAAAAAAGTGAACTTTGTCAAGGATAATGAAATAAAGCCATCGTATTTTGTTATAATCATCCTCATCATCATCATTGGCAAAACGAAACAATATTTCATTGACAATTGCTTTGTGCCGTTTTTCTCATAAATTGTGTCACTGAGGTATTTAACATTGTACGTAAATATTTGCAAATGAAGGGGAGTGTGAAAATATAATTAAGAGATATGGGATTGTAATAGGGTACATAACTAGAAATATTTTCGCACTATTAAATTGACAATTTTATTCAAATTGAACTGTTGTATTAAATCAGCATATTTTCCCACCACTATCCAATTTAATTTTATAAATTATTTACAATACTATCTTCGTTGCAGTGAAGAATGTTTATATTCAACTGACGAATTGGATAACAGACTTCTATCGTCCAGAACGAAACGTATTGACTCGTATTGGTGATGGGGAATGAGAACATATTTGACCTTGCTGTAGCAAAGGTTCAGACCGGATTGACCGTGACAAATAAAATACGAACTGATGCAAACAGAAAGATGTAATAGAAAGTATCAGTCAGCTTTGGAAACATTTTTATCATTTGGGTTTATATAATAAAGTACTTAACATTTGTAAAATTGAGTTTTACATTTACATGGACTAAGAAAAAAATGTCATTCCAAATCTGTTTTCGTAACTAACATTGATTGTTTCGCGCAAAAGATATGATTGTTTTAATTTGAATATTTAGAAAAAATTCTAAAAAATCGCGGCTTTGATATAATAAGCTGTTATATGTCATTACCGTTAACTGATTTTGTTCTGCTTGCGATGATGCAAAAATAATCCCGAAATGTCTAGATGGAATCGCGAAACATCAAATTAATCACAAAAGTTTACGTATTTGCAAACATAGACTATATATTAAAATATTACAACAGCATCCAGAGATTGTGAGATATAAAATTGCGCCTATATCGTGAAGTTCGGAGCTATAATGTTCTTGTTAATTGCAAAAATACAAAGAAATTTTGAGGAAAAAATTAAAATTGTATTAGCCTTATTTTGTTATTTTTTGATTTATAGGAAAAGTTGAAGAAAAAATGTTTCGAGTTCTTTCTCTTATTCGTCAAAATTTCGTGCAATAAGGAAGATAATTTTTGCTTTATAATATTCCTATTGTCGAACTGTTTTAGATTATTATATTAAATCACAAGGAATTCCAATCATGGCATTAAATTAAAAAAGCTATATTGAATATGACAACATTTGAAACGCATATAAACTACGTAATAGTGAAAATGACATCATGCGTATTCGAATTTTCAACACAGCGAAGGAAACCCTTTCATTTGATATTCACTTTTTGAAATTCTATTTGGCGACCACGATATAGCAACATTTGCATATTAGGATACAAAAACCAGTAAAATGGCCATAATTTCCAGGAAGTGCATTTATATTTTATGTGCATCCGATATAAATCACCATTGAAGAATACATCATCCTATGCCTTTTCAGTGTGATCCATCAAGGACCGTGCATGTAGCATCGCAATCAGTTTTCAGGAAACATCTATTATATCTCCGGATTCGCGATAGTTTTCAAATACCTGTTTTCGCAAATTTTGAACAGGGGTATCGCTATATTTTTTAATGTAAAAAGACACATCAAAAACGCGTTTAAATACGCGACATGTTCAAAAACATTTTTTGCAAATTTTTGATAAATTTGGATAAAGTGAAGTTTAAAAGTTCCTCTCGGATCATTTTGAAATTTGTTTCACTAAGTTGTCCTTGCGGCTCCCTTTACGACGGTACACTTTTTTTCTTGCGCAAGTCCACACTTCCTGAGATATTAGCATAGAAACCCTGCGGCACCAACCAAAATATCAAATCTGCAAGATAATTATCGCAGGGAGTTTCTGATTGGTGCAGACTTTGCATTCCATATTAATTCATCCAGTCATGTATCAGGTTGGAATATGGGCTATATCGATCCACTTCTTCGAAAAAAGTGAAGTTTAAGAGCTCCTATCGCATGGTTTTGATTCTTTTTTTTCAGTAGGTTGTTCTAACGGCCTCATTTACATCTATACAATCTTTTTCCGGAGTAAGTGAATACTTCCTGGGATAATTGTCCAAGCTCCAAACCCTCCCGGCACATACTAAAATGGCTATTGTGCATAATAACTCTAAAACCTTTACAGCTTAAGTGTTCCATACGCCATTTTTGACATTTTGAGTTACAGGTACTTTTCAAAGTTTTCAACCCTGCTCTTTCTGAATTTCTAGTCGGTTTTCCTATTCTATTTTCTATTTTATTTTTTCTCAGGTTTAAGGATGCGCAGCCATATAATAATATTGGTGAGTGATTTAATCGGAGACCGTTGGACCATTATGTGCATCGCAGGTAAAATGATGTAAAGATGATGGTGAAGTAAGATGATGTTGATGAAATAAATATCATGATAAATATAATTATCAGATAAACATGACGATAGAACATTAAGAGTTACTGCTCGCTGAATTAAAGATAATGAAGGAGGTGAGTTAGTGATGATAATGAGGTTCGTCGATATTGTTCGTAGCTGGAAATAGATAGAAGGAACATTTTTAATATTTGTGGACCTTTGCCAAGTTAGGATAAGGAAGGTTAAAGTATCTATGTATCTCATATCTACCTAGTATTCGGCGCCTGCATGTTTTCAACAAGGGGCACCTACAAAGAAGATGTTCAATCCCACGGCAGCAAGTTCTTTCGTACCGGATTGACCCGAAACCATAGTGTTTCGGCCAGCGGCTGCCAACACAGCATCAAACCTTCTATGCTGCTACAACAACAAAGTAGATGTTCGACAGTATTTCTTCTGCATCTTTACATAGACTGCTGTAGTCAGTGCCACTGTTGTCCCATTTTGAAGATAGAGATTTCACTCTGCAGTGACCGTTATAAGTTCCACCGCGATTTTTAATCTTAACGTCTAGAGTGAGAGGAGGGAGATCGTTCTACGCAGGGTTTCGGAGTCGGAGTCTACGAGTCGGAGTCGAGCAATTTTGCTGGAGTCGGAGTCGGAGTCGGAGTCTGAGTCGGAAAAAATAACTCGACTCCGACTCCGGGCAAATTTTTTTCCACGTTATAGAAACATAAGAGTAAATTTGGAACAAGAACATTTTTTTTTAAATCATTATTTATTTTAAAAGAAAATTATAAGAAAACTTATATGCAAACGGTATTTTATACTAATTTAAAGGACAATTCACAGGATATTTACTATTCATCCCTATTTTGTTGATCCAAATGATTCTTTACATTTTTGCAAACAAAAGTAAAGTTCTATGACAATAAAATTAAGATTGGACCTTTAACCTCTTTAATCAGAAGTCTTACTGGTCTTCTCACAAAGGTCTATTGGTATTCTCATCCTGTTTTTGTCGAGAAATCATCCTTGTCCTCTATTGAAGACATTGTGGTCTCTATGTATTTCGGTAAATTTCGCATAATCTATTAACTATATATGAAGTTCAAATTAAATTCGTTGTTTTTTAACGACAGATTCATCGCGCCATAACTCAGAAGTCTGACAAACGGCGAATCTTTCTTCTAGGATTCTTTATGTACTCAATGAGGGCATTAGATGTAGACATTCAAATAACCGGATCTGTCCACCCGGAACAAACAAAGTTCATGTGTATCCGAGTTTTCTACACAATCAATAGTATATACGAAATTCAATGAAATACATAACCATGGAGTTTTCATGAGAAAAGATCTAGCTCTATCTCTTCTAGTTTCGGAGATATCAAGACTTTTCTAAAATTGTACTTTTAATGCTCTATCTCTTCTGGTTTCGTAGATATCACGACTTTTCTATAAGTGAACTTTTAATGCTCTTCTAGTTTCGGAGATATCACGACTTTTCTATAAGTGACCTTTAATGCTCTATCTCTTCTAGTTTCGGAAATATCACGACTTTTCTATAAGTGAACTTTTAATGCTCTTCTAGTTTCGGAGATATCACAACTTTTCTGTAAGTGTACCTTTAATGCCCTATCTCTTCTAGTTTCGGAGATATCACGACTTTTCTAAAATGGTACTTTTAAATCTCTATCTCTTCTAGTTTCGGAGATATCACGACTTTTCAATAAGTGAACTTTAATGCTCTACCTCTTCTAGTTTCGGAGATATCACAACTTTTCTATAAGTGTACCTTTAATGCCCTATCTCTTCTAGTTTCAGAGATATCACGACTTTTCTATAGGTACACTTTTAATGATCTGTCTCTTCTAGTTTCAGAGATATCACGACTTTTCTATAAGTGTACTTTCAATGTTCTATCTCTTCTAGTTTCGGAAATATTACGACTTTTTTTATAAGTGTACTCTTCTAGTCTCCGAGATATCACGACTTTTGTATGGGTGTGTTTTTAATGCTCTATCTCCTCTAGTCTCGAAGATATCACGACTTTTCAATAAGTGTACTTTTTATGCTCTATCTCTTCTAGTTTCGGAGATATCACGACTTTTTTATATGTGAAATTTTAATGCTCTATCTTTTCCAATTTCGGAGATATCACGACTTTTTTATAGGTAGACTTTTAATGCTCTATCTCTTCTAGTTTTGGAGATATCACGACTTTTTTATAGGTGCACTTTTAATGCTCTAGATATCACGACTATATATAGGTGTACTTTTAATGCTGTATCTCTTTTAGTTTCGGAGATATCACAACGTTTCTATAAGTGTACTTTTAATGCTCTATCTCTTCTAGTTTCGGAGATATCACGACTTTATATAGGTGTACTTTTAGTGCTCTATCTCTTCCAGTTCCGGAGATATCACTACTTTTCTATAAGTGTACTTTAATGCTCTATCTCTTCTAGTTCCGGAGATATCACTACTTTTCTATAAGTGTACTTTAATGCTCTATCTCTTTTAGTTTCGGAGATATCACGACTTTTTAGTTGTACTTTTATTGGTCATGACTTTTCTATAAGTGTACCTTTAATGCTCTATCTCTTCTAGTTTTGGAGATATCACGACTTTTATATAAATATACTTTTAATGCTCTATCTCTTCTAGTTTCGGAGATATCACGACTTTTTTATAGGTGTACTTTTAATGATTGTAAAAGCGAGAAGAGAAAAGACAACCTTTCGGTTTGGTTGAGGATTCAATTCTAATTTTATTAATGTTAAAATGAATCTTAAGAACTAAGTTACAAAATAATTCTTAGCCTATCTTCTCTTATTCTATGCACTTATCACTATAAGAACCTGCTCCCTTGCTGAGTGCATTATCTCTTGGGCGATGCCTTTATTATCAATGCACACTCAGCTGCATAAAGTGTTATCACTATAGCGCTAAGTACATTCATATTTCTGGTTGGGCTAGATTAATATTTATAGCCTAAAACACTTAAAGATGTTATTAAAATATTAAGAGAGCTAGTGAACCTATCTAAAATATTAAAAAATGTTGCTGCTGGAAAACTGGCTGATTAAAATATTTTCCAATATTACACGAAGTTCCCCAACAGCACAACCATTACTAAATCATGTACAAATAATTTGTACAATCTCTTCTAGTTTCGGAGATAGCACAACTTTCTATAAGTGTACTTTTAATGCTCTATCTCTTCTAGTTACGGAGATATCACGACTTTTTTATAGATGTACTTTTAATGCTCTATCTCTTCTAGTTTCGGCGATACCACGACTTTTCTATAAGGGTATTTTTAATGCTCTATCTCTTCTGGTTTCGGAGATATCACGACTTTTATATGAGTGTACTTTCAATGCTCTATCTCTTCTAGTCTCGGAGATATCACGACTTTTCAATAAGTGTACTTTTTATGCTCTATCTCTTCTAGTTTCGGAGATACACGACTTTTTTATAGGTGTACTTTTAATGCTCTATATCTTCTAGTTTCGGAGGTATCACGACTTTTCTATAAGTGTACCTTTAATGCTCTATCTCTTCTAGTTTCGGAGATATCACGACTTTTATATAAATGTACTTTTAATGCTCTATCTCTTCTAGTTTCGGAGATATCACGACTTTTTTATAGGTGTAACTTTTATGATCTATCTCTTCTAGTTTCGGAGATATCACAACTTTTCTATAAGTGTACTTTTAATGCTCTATCTCTTCTAGTTTCGGAGAAATCACAATTTTTCTATAAGTATACTTCTAATGCTCTATCTCTTCTGGTTTCGGAGATATCACGACTTTTATATGAGTGTACTTCTAATGCTCTATCTCTTCTGGTTTCGGAGATATCACGACTTTTATATGAGTGTACTTTCAATGCTCTATCTCTTCTAGTTTCGGAGATATCACGACTTTATATGAGTGTACTTTTAATGCTCCATATCTTCTATTTTCGGAGATATCACGACTTTTTTATAGGTGACATTTAAGGACTCTATCTCTTCCAATTTCGGAGATATTACGACTTTTTTATAGGTGTACTTTTAATGCTCTATCTCTTCTGGTTTCGGAGATATCACGACTTTTATATGAGTGTACTTTTAATGCTCTATCTCTTCTAGTTTCGGAGATATCACGACTTTTTTATAGGTGAAATTTTAGTACTCTATCTCTTCCAATTTCGGAGATATCACGACTATTTTATAGGCGTATTTTAATGCTCTATCGCTTCTAGTTTCGGAGATATCACGACTTTTCTATAAGTGTACTTTTAATGCTCTATCTCTTCTAGTTTCGGAGATATCACGACTTTTTTGTATGTATACTTTTAATGCTTTATCTCTTCTAGTTCCGGAGATATCACGACTTTTTTATAGGTGAAATTTTAGTACTCTATCTCTTCCAATTTCGGAGATATCACGACTATTTTATAGGCGTATTTTAATGCTCTATCTCTTCTAGTTTCGGAGATATCACGACTTTTTTGTATGTATACTTTTAATGCTTTATCTCTTCTAGTTCCGGAGATATCACGATTTTTCTATAAGTGTACTTTTAATGCTCTATCTCATCTACTTTAGGAGATATCAAAACTTTTCTATAAGTGTGCTTTTAATGCCCTATCTCTTCTAGTTTCGGAGATATCACGACTTTTTTATATGTGTACTTTTAATGCTCTATCTTTTCTTGTTTCGGAGATATTACGACTTTATATAGGTGTACTTTTAATGCTCTATCTCTTCTAGTTTCAGAGATATCACAACTTTTCTATAAGTGTACTTTTAATGATCTATCTGTTCTAGTTTCGGAGTTATCACGACTATTTTATATGTGTACTTTTAATGCTCTATCTCTTCTAGTTTCGGAGATATCACGACTTTTTTATAGGTGTACTTTTAATGCTCTATCTCTTCTAGTTTCGGAGATATCACGACTTTTTTATAGGTGTACTTTTAATGCTCTATCTCTTCTAGTTTCGGAGACATCACGACTTTTTTATAGGTGTACTTTTAATACTCCATCTCTTCTAGTTTCGGAGATATCACGACTTTTTTATAGGTGTACTTTTAATGCTCTATCTCTTCTAGTTTCGGAGATATCACGACTTTTTTATAGGTGTACTTTTGATGCTCTATCTCTTCTAGTTTCGGAGATATCACGACTTTTATATAAATGTACTTTTAATGCTCTATCTCTTCTAGTTTCGGAGATATCACGACTTTTTTATAGGTGTACTTTTGATGCTATATCTCTTCTAGTTTCGGAGATATCACGACTTTTATATAAATGTACTTTTAATGCTCTATCTCTTCTAGTTTCGGAGATATCACGACTTTTTTATAGGTGTACTTTTGATGCTCTATCTCTTCTAGTTTCGGAGATATCACGACTTTTATATAAATGTGCTTTTAATGCTCTATCTCTTCTAGTTTCGGAGTTATCACGACTTTTTTATATGTGTACTTTTAATGCTCTATCTCTTCTAGTTTCGGAGATATCACGACTTTTTTATAGGTGTACTTTTAATGCTCTATCTCTTCTAGTTTCGGAGATACCACGACTTTTCTATAAGTGTACTTTTAATGTTCTATCTCTTCTAGTTTCGGAGATATCACGACTTTTTTATAGGTGTACTTTTAATGCTCTATCTCTTCTTGTTTCGGAGATATCACGACTTTTTTATAGGTGTACTTTTAATGCTCTATCTCTTCTAGTTTCGGAGATATCACGACTTTTTTTATATGTGTACTTTTAATGCTCTATCTCTTCTTGTTTCGGATATATCACGACTTTATATAGGTGTACTTTTAATGCTCTATCTCTTCTAGTTTCAGAGATATCACAACTTTTCTATAAGTGTACTTTAATGCTCTATCTCTTCTAGTTTCGAAAACATCACGACTTTTTTATATGTGTACTTTTAATGCTCTATCTCTTCTAGTTTCAGAGATATCACGATTTTTTATAGGTGTACTTTTAATGCTCTATCTCTTCTAGTTTCAGAGATATCACGATTTTTTATAGGTGTACTTTTAATGCTCTATCTCTTCTAGTTTCAGAGATATCAAAACTTTTCTATAAGTGTACTTTTAATGCTCTATATCTTCTAGTTTCAGAGATATCACGATTTTTTTATAGGTGTACTTTTAATGCTCTATCTCTTCTAGTTTCAGAGATATCAAAACTTTTCTATAAGTGTACTTTTAATGCTCTATCTCTTCTAGTTTCGGAGATAACACGACTTTTCTATAAGTGTACTTTAAATGCTCTATCTGTTCTAGTTTCGGAGTTATCACGACTTTTTTATATGTGTACTTTTGATGCTCTATCTCTTCTAGTTTCGGAGTTATCACGACTTTTTTATATGTGTACTTTTAATGCTCTATCTCTTCTAGTTTCGGAGATATCACGACTTTTTTATAGGTGTACTTTTGATGCTCTATCTCTTCTAGTTTCGGAGATATCACGACTTTTTTATAGGTGTACTTTTAATGCTCTATCTCTTCTAGTTTCGGAGATACCACGACTTTTCTATAAGTGTACTTTTAATGCTCTATCTCTTCTAGTTTCGGAGATATCACGACTTTTTTATATGTATACTTTTAATGCTTTATTTCTTCTAGTTCCGGAGATATCACGACTTTTCTATAAGTGTACTTTTAATGCTCTATCTCTTCTAGTTTCGGAGATATCACGACTTTTTTATAGGTGTACTTTTAATGCTCTATCTCTTCTAGTTTCGGAGATATCACAACTTTTCTATAAGTGTACTTTTAATGCTCTATCTCTTCTAGTTTCGGAGATATCACGACTTTTTTATATGTGTACTTTTAATGCTCTATCTCTTCTTGTTTCGGATATATCACGACTTTATATAGGTGTACTTTTAATGCTCTATCTCTTCTAGTTTCAGAGATATCACAACTTTTTATTGGTTTACTTTTAATGTTCTATCTCTTCTAGTTTCGGAGATATCACCACTTTATATAGGTGGACTTTTAATGCTCTATCTCTTCTAGTTTCGGAGATATCGCGACTTTTATAAAAATGATCTCGAGTTTTTGCCAGATTTGCTCTATCTCTTCTAGTTTCGGAGATAGCGCGACTTTTATGAAAATGATCTCGAATTTTTGCCAGATTTGCTCTATCTCTTCTAGTTTCGGAGATATCACGACTTTTTTATAGGTGTACTTTTAATGCTCTATCTCTTCTAGTTTCGGAGATATCACGACTTTTTTTATAGGTGTACTTTTGATGCTCTATCTCTTCTAGTTTCAGAGATATCACGATTTTTTATAGGTGTACTTTTAATGCTCTATCTCTTCTAGTTTCGTAGATATCACGACTATGCTATAAGTGTACTTTTAATGCTCTATCTCTTCTAGTTTCGGAGTTATCACGACTTTTTTATATGTGTACTTTTAATGCTCTATCTCTTCTAGTTTCGGAGATATCACGACTTTTTTATATGTGTACTTTTAATGCTCTATCTCTTCTAGTTTCAGAGATATCACGATTTTTTATAGGTGAACTTTTAATGCTCTATCTCTTCTAGTTTCAGAGATATCACAACTTTTCTATAAGTGTACTTTAAATGCTCTATCTCTTCTAGTTTCGGAGATATCACGACTTTTCTATATGTGTACTTTTAATGCTCTATCTCTTCTAGTTTCAGAGATATCTCGATTTTTTATAGGTGTACTTTTAATGCTCTATCTCTTCTAGTTTCAGAGATATCACAACTTTTCTATAAGTGTACTTTTTAATGCTCTATCTCTTCTAGTTTCAGAGATATCACGATTTTTTATAGGTGTACTTTTAATGCTCTATCTCTTCTAGTTTCGGAGATACCACGACTTTTCTATAAGTGTACTTTTAATGCTCTATCTGTTCTAGTTTCGGAGTTATCACGAATTTTTTATATGTGTACTTTTAATGCTCTATCTCTTCTAGTTTCGGAGATATCACGACTTCTTAAAGGTGTGTTTTTAATGCTGTATCAATTCTGGTTTCGGAGATATCACGACTTTATTTAGGTGTACTTTTAATGCTCTATCTCTTCTAGTTTCGGAGATATCACGACTTTTTTATAGGTGTACTTTTAATGCTCTATCTCTTCTAGTTTCGGAGATATCACGACTTTTTATAGGTGTACTTTTAATGCTCTATCTCTTTTAGTTTCGGAGATATCACGACTTTTTTATAGGTGTACTTTTAATCCTCTATCTCTTCTAGTTACGGAGATATCACAACTTTTCTATAAGTGTACTTTTAATGCTCTATCTCTTCTAATTTCGGGGATATCACGACTTTTTTATAGGTGTACTTTTAATGCTTTATCTCTTCTAGTTTCGGAGATATCACGACTTTTTTATAGGTGTACTTTTAATGCTCTATCTCTTTTAGTTTCGTAGATATCACGACTTTTTTTTATAGGTGTACTTTTAATGCTCTATCTCTTCTAGTTTCGGAGATATCACGACTTTTTTATAGGTTTACTTTTAATGCTCTATCTCTTCTAGTTTCGGAGATATCACCACTTTATATAGGTGGACTTTTAATGCTCTATCTCTTCTAGTTTCGGAGATATCGTGACTTTTATAAAAATGATCTCGAGTTTTTGCCAGATTTGCTCTATCTCTTCTAGTTCGGAGATATCGCGACTTTTATGAAAATGATCTCGAATTTTTGCCAGATTTGCTCTATATTTTCTAGTTTCGGAGATATCACAACTTTTCTATAAGTGTACTTTTAATGCTCTATCTCTTCTAATTTCGGGGATATCACGACTTTTATATAAATGTACCTTTAATGCTCTATCTCTTCTAGTTTCGGAGATATCACGACTTTTTTATAGGTGCACTTTTAATGCTCTATCTCTTCTAGTTTCGGAGATATCACCACTTTATATAGGTGGACTTTTAATGCTCTATCTCTTCGGAGATATCGCGACTTTTATAAAAATGATCTCGAGTTTTTGCCAGATTTGCTCTATCTCTTCTAGTTTCGGAGATATCGCGACTTTTATGAAAATGATCTCGAATTTTTGCCAGATTTGCTCCATCTCTTCTAGTTTCAGAGATATCACAACTTTTCTATAAGTGTACTTTTAATGCTCTATCTCTTCTAGTTTCGGAGATATCACGACTTTTTTATATGTATACTTTTAATGCTTTATTTCTTCTAGTTCCGGAGATATCACGACTTTTCTATAAGTGTACTTTTAGTGCTCTATCTCTTCTACTTTAGGAGATATCAAAAATTTTCTATAAGTGTACTTTTAATGCTCTATCTCTTCTAGTTTCGGAGATATCACGACTTTTATATAAATGTACTTTTAATGCTCTATCTCTTCTAGTTTCGGAGATATCACGACTTTTTTATATGTGCACTTTTAATGCTCTATCTCCTCTAGTTTCGGAGATATCACCACTTTATATAGGTGGACTTTTAATGCTCTATCTCTTCTAGTTTCGGAGATATCGCGACTTTTATAAAAATGATCTCGAGTTTTTGCCAGATTTGCTCTATCTCTTCTAGTTTCGGAGATATCGCGACTTTTATGAAAATGATCTCGAATTTTTGCCAGATTTGCTCTATCTCTTCTAGTTTCGGAGATATCACGACTTTTGTATAGGTGTACTTTTAATGCTCTATCTCTTCTAGTTTCGGAGATATCACGACTTTTTTATAGGTGTACTTTTTGATGCTCTATCTGTTCTAGTTTCCGAGATATCACGACTTTTATATAAATGTACTTTTAATGCTCTATCTCTTCTAGTTTCGGAGATATCACGACTTTTTTATAGGTGTACTTTTAGTGCTCTATCTCTTCTAGTTTCGGAGATATCACGACTTTTTTATAGGTGTACTTTTGATGCTCTATCTCTTCTAGTTTCGGAGATATCACGACTTTTATAGGTGTACTTTTAATGCTCTATCTCTTCTAGTTTCGGAGATACCACGACTTTTCTATAAGTGTACTTTTAATGCTCTATCTCTTCTAGTTTCGGAGATATCACGACTTTTTTATAGGTGTACTTTTAATGCTCTATCTCTTCTAGTTTCGGAGATATCACAACTTTTCCATAAGTGTACTTTTAATGCTCTATCTCTTCTAGTTTCGGAGATATCACGACTTTTTTATATGTGTACTTTTAATGCTCTATCTCTTCTAGTTTCGGAGATATCACGACTTTTTTATAGGTGTACTTTTAATGCTCTATCTCTTCTAGTTTCGGAGATATCACGACTTTATATAGGTGTACTTTTAATGCTCTATCTCTTTTAGTTTCGGAGATATCACGACTTTTTTATAGGTGTACTTTTAATGCTCTATCTCTTCTAGTTTCGGAGATATCACGACTTTATTTAGGTGTACTTTTAATGCTCTATCTCTTCTAGTTTCGGAGATATCACGACTTTTTTATAGGTGTACTTTTAATGCTCTATCTCTTCTAGTTTCGGAGATATCACGACTTTTTTATAGGTGTACTTTTAATGCTCTATCTCTTCTAGTTTCGGAGATATCACGACTTTTTTATAGGTGTACTTTTAATGCTCTATCTCTTCTAGTTTCGGAGATATCACAACTTTTTCATAAGTGTACTTTTAATGCTCTATCTCTTCTAGTTTCGGAGATATCACGACTTTTTTATATGTGTACTTTTAATGCTCTATCTCTTCTAGTTTCGGAGATATCACGACTTTTTTATAGGTGTACTTTTAATGCTCTATCTCTTCTAGTTTCGGAGATATCACGACTTTATATAGGTGTACTTTTAATGCTCTATCTCTTTTAGTTTCGGAGATATCACGACTTTTTTATAGGTGTACTTTTAATGCTCTATCTCTTCTAGTTTCGGAGATATCACGACTTTATATAGGTGTACTTTTAATGCTCTATCTCTTTTAGTTTCGGAGATATCACGACTTTTTTATAGGTGTACTTTTAATGCTCTATCTCTTCTAGTTTCGGAGATATCACGACTTTTTTATAGGTGTACTTTTAATGCTCTATCTCTTCTAGTTTCGGAGATATCACGACTTTATATAGGTGTACTTTTAATGCTCTATCTCTTTTAGTTTCGGAGATATCACGACTTTTTTATAGGTGTACTTTTAATGCTCTATCTCTTCTAGTTTCGGAGATATCACGACTTTATATAGGTGTACTTTTAATGCTCTATCTCTTCTAGTTTCGGAGATATCACGACTTTTTTATAGGTGTACTTTTAATGTTCTATCTCTTCTAGTTTCGGAGATATCACGACTTTTTTATAGGTGTACTTTTAATGCTCTATCTCTTCTAGTTTCGGAGATATCACGACTTTATATAGGTGTACTTTTAATGCTCTATCTCTTTAGTTTCGGAGATATCACGACTTTTTTATAGGTGTACTTTTAATGCTCTATCTCTTCTAGTTTCGGAGAAATCACGACTTTTTATAGGTGTACTTTTAATGCTCTATCTTTTCTAGTTTCGGAGATATCACGACTTTTTTATAGGTGTACTTTTAATGCTCTATCTCTTCTAGTTTCGGAGAAAATCACGACTTTTTATAGGTGTACTTTTAATGCTCTATCTCTTTTAGTTTCGTAGATATCACGAATTTTTTTATAGGTGGACTTTTAATGCTCTATCTCTTCTAGTTTCGGAGATATCGCGACTTTTATAAAAATGATCTCGAGTTTTTGCCAGATTTGCTCTATCTCTTCTAGTTTCGGAGATATCGCGACTTTTATAAAAATGATCTCGAGTTTTTGCCAGATTTGCTCTATCTCTTCTAGTTTCGGAGATATCACGACTTTTTTATAGGTGTACTTTTGATGCTCTATCT